>NC_077228.1:520392408-520569908 GCF_027887165.1 Monodelphis domestica
AAGTACTAGGGATATACATCAAACAAGATTATTTTCTTTTGTTTTCACATCACTTACATTTCCCTCTGTACTCTTCTCCTTTCCCCTCCAAAAGCTCCACCCTGTATATCAATCAAAAGAAAGGAGAAAAGAAGTTTAACAAAATTAACAGACATAATAAAAAAAGTCCCTACCCATAGTCCCTCACCATTGCAAAGAATGTGGGGAGGGGGAGAAGGTGAAGGGACTGTTTTAAAATAATAACTACAGCAGCAATAATTGTATGGAAGCTGCCCAAGGCTGCCCAGACTTCTCTGTTCAGGATTTCTCTCTAGAGTCAATGACTCAAAAGTTAAATCCTGGTGGCCTCAGCATAAGTAAGACAGGAGCCAGTAACTCATGATGATTGATTGAGACAGTTTCTCTCCTTCCTAGAGAGCTACATTATGTCTGCCCAGCAGAGAAACACTTAGCAGCAGCAAGTTTCAGTCCTTTGGGTTAAAGCATCCATGTGTACCATCCCTCTTTTGGCCCACAGGGTAGCTGTCTGTCTCTTGACTTCTCCTCCCTGCCCACTTACCCCCAAGTGAACAGTCCACTTCATCTAAGTGAGACATAGTGCCTAATTCTAGATTCTATTCCCTCCAGGGCCTCACTTATTTCCCTCCTTCCTTCTCTGCCTTTTCATCTTCCCACCCCAATCCATTCCTGCCTTGGGCTGGTTAAGAATTATGAATTCCTGTCCTAGGTTCAAATCCAGCCTCAGCCACTTCCTAGCTGTGTGACCCTGGGCAAGTCACTTGACCCCCATTGCCTAGCCCTTACCACTCTTCTGGCTTGCTGGAGCCAATACACAGTATTGACTCCAAGACGGAAGGTCAGGGTTTAAAATAAAAAGTATTATGAATTCCTATGATGAGAAGCAATGGAATCTGAGGACAGATGGGGAGGCTTCAATCCATCAATAAGAATTTGTTAAGTACATTATACCAGGCAATGGGAATACAAAGACAAAGAATAAAGCAATCCCTTCCATCAAGGAGCTTACAATCAAATGAAAAAGACAACAAGCACATGTGTGTATATACAGAATACATGTAATGAACACAAGGTAGTTTCTAGGGAAAGAGGGCACTAGAATTGGGGGAGGGGGGGAACCAGGAAAGACTTCATATAGAAGGTAGTTTAGGAGCTGGGTCTTGAAGGAAAACAAGGATTGGAAGAAAAGGACAATCAATGCCCTTTAGGAGCATGACAAAGCTGTTTTCCCTCAACCCTCCCAAGAAATACAGTTGAGCTCTCTCCTCCCTCCCTCTACATATTCCACTTCTCAATACCATAAAATCCTCCTCTGGAAGGAAGGAAGGAAGGAAGGAAGGAAGGAAGGAAGGAAGGAAGGAAGGAAGGAAGGGAGGAAGGGAGGAAGGAAGGAAGGAAACATTTACCAAGAAGTTAATGTGTCAAGGATGGTGATAAGTGCTTTGAAATACTATATCATTTGACCCTTACTACTGTTAAAGGGATTTTCTTAAGCTCTCCCTCTGTCTCTTTAAGAGGCAAGAGAGCAGAAAGATTTCTAAGTGGAGCAGAGCTGACAGGAGTCTGTGTGCCAGAGCTGAAAATTCCATTACCTAGAAGATGAAGGAGTTAAGAAAAGGACAGTTGGCAGTTAAAGGGTCGTTGCCTCTGAATCTCTAGAGAGCAGGAGGTCAGTCTTGGTCTCTGCTACAGGCAGTTTTGCTACTGACAGTCAGAGGATAAAAACTTATTTAAGGAGTTTGTGGGTGATGAATGTTTATTTAATTAGGAAGATTAGACTGAGTCCTGGAATAAAACACTCAAATTCTAGGAACTCAGCTGTCTGAAATATCATCTTTCTTAATAACTTCCCCTTTCCAGTTTTCAGTCTTCTCATCCCTAAAATGATCTTTTTTTTTAAGAGTTAGAACACCTGGCTTCTGTCATAATTTTAGCCTAGCTCTCAGCCTCAGAGAGGCTATCAAATGAGAGTGTAAAGAGGGGGAGGGAGTACAGTACATATCTTCTAAGACCCCTTCTGATACTTATTAACTATGTTACCTTGGAGAAATCTCTTCATCTTCCTGGATCTCAGTTTCCCAATCAATAATATATAAATGAGGCAGGTGGCATAAGAACAAAAATATAGCAGCTCTCTTTGTTGTGACAAAGAATTGGAAACTAAAGGGATACCCATTTATTGGAGATTGACTGAACAAGTTATGGAGTATAAATATGATGGGATAATATTGTGCTGTAAGCAATGATGAAACAGAGAAACCTGGGAAGGCCTGTATGAATTGATGCAGAATGAAGTGAGCAGAATCAGGAGAACAATGTATACAAAAATCATATTATAAAGACAAACGACTCTGAAAACCTTAGGAACTCTGTTCTACACAATGAGCAATTCCAAAGGACTCATCACTTATCTCCAGATAGTAGGCTAATAGACTCCGAGTGCATATTGAAACTTTCTTTATTTTTAGAGACAGTTCATTTGAGAATTCCTTTTATTCAACCTCATACATTTGCAACGGGTTTTGTTTTTCTTGCTTTCTCAATGGGGAAGAAGGAGATAGATGGAAATAAAATTAAATTTCTTTTTAAATGAGGAGGATGGACCATGTGGCCTTTGAGATGCCTTCCAGCACTCAACTCTTTGCCTATGAGGTCTAATTCGGTGGTCCTCCATGTGCCTCTGAGACTTAGTGGGGGACTTTTTTTCCATTTAAAACCAATAAGTTAATTCTCTAGAAGCAGTAATAGTTAGAAATCCTGTTTGGGAGTTAGGAAAACTTGAGTTCAAGTCTCTGCCTCAGTCTAGCTATATGATCTAGGGTGTATTGCCTCCCTTTCAGTGCCTCAGGTATGAATTACAGACTAGATGTTGATCTGCATTTCTGGAAGGATTTTCTACACTGGAAGTTTCCTATGGGGGTGAAATCATAGATCTAGTCAACCCAACCCAAAAATAATTCATAATGTGTCAATGACTGAACTAGGAGTTTTCCTTCTCTGGATCTGTATGTCTTAAAATGAATTATTGGAAATCCACTGGCTTAGGCCAAGATGGCAGAGAAGGTGCATGGACCCATCTAATCTCTACAAAATTTCCTTCCTAATAACTTTGATACAATGCCTCAAAACAAATTTTGAAGTGACAGAACCCCAAACAAGACAGAGTGAAATAATTCTTCAGGCCAAAACAACTTAGAAAGTTAGCAGGAAGGATCTGTTATACCAGAATGGGAGCAGAACACAGAGAAAGTCCCTTTTCTGGCTCTGGGTGAAGGACTCTGTTTCATTGTTCATACTCAGATGCAGGTCATAGTCCCAGGATCCCACAGAACTGGCAAAATGGGAAAGTATGTACAAAAGCTCATTGAATAATGTAATTCCTTAAAATTTAAAATTATTCAAGTGGAAATTAATGACTTCATGAAACATCAAAAAGTAGTAAAACAAAATCAAAAGAATGAAAAAAATAGAAGAAAAAGTGAAATATCTCATTGGAAAAACAACTGTCTTGGAAAGCATATCCAGTAAAGATAATTTAAGAATTATTGGACCATCTGAAAGACATGATCCAAAAAAATCCTTGAATCATCTTTCAAGAAAGTATCAAAGAAAACTCCCCTGATATTCTAAAACCAAAGGGTAAAATAGAAATTGAAAGAATCCATCAAATACATCCTGACAGGGATCCCAAAATGCAAACTCCTAGGAACATCATAACCAAATTCCATAACTCCCAGATCCAGGAGAAAATATTACAAACAGTCAAAAAGAAACAATTCAAATATCACAGAACCCTAGAAAATGAGAGGAAAACCCATCAATTGGAGAATGGTTGACTAGGTTTTGGCTTATGAATGTGATGGAATGCTATTATGCTACCTGAAAATGACAAGCAAGAGGATCTCAGAAAAACCTGGAAAGATTAACATGAACTGATGCAGAATGAAATAAGCAGAACCAGAAGAACATTATACACAGTAACATCCAGTATTATACAATGAACCTAGCTATTCTCAGCAATACAATGATCCAAGACAATCTCAAAGAATTCATGAGGGAAAATGCCAGTTGTTCTCAGAGAAAGAATTGATGGAATCTGACCTCAGACAAAAAATATGATATATCACTTTCTTTATTCATTTAAGTTTTCTTCCACAAAAATTTAATGTGGTAAGATGTTTTACATGAGTGCACATGTAAAATCTACATCAGATTAGTTGCCATCTCTGAGAGGAGAGGGAAGAAAGGAAAGAATCCAGAGCTCAAAATTTCAAAAAAAAAAAGTTAAACATTGCTATTACATGTAATTAGGGAGAAATAAAATATCAAATTTTAAAATATCTTCAGTTTAGAAACAGATGAGCCTGATTAAAAGGCATGTAGTCCCAAACTCTCATTTTACAGTCAGAGAAACTGAAGTCCAGAAAGATACAATGATTGTCCAATGTCACAAGGGTGATGAGTGGCATAGTCAGGAGGTGAGCTTGGAACCTGTGACTCCAAATTCAGCATTCTTCACACTATCCCATGGGACCATCCAAATAGTCTTTATCCTAACTCCAAGCTCCTATCCCCCCCTGGCAATGTTAGTGCTTTTCTTCCGACATTACCTTCTGCTTACACTTTCTTTATCTCATATGTGTATAGTGCTTTGTATGTAGCCTACCTCTATTAGACTGTGACCTCCTAGAAGGCAGGAACAATGTTTTGTTTTATTTTTTTTTAAACCCTTACCTTCCGTCTTGGAGTCAATACTGTGTCTTGGCTCCAAGGCAGAAGAGTGGTAAGGGCTAGGCAATGGGGGTCAAGTGACTTGCCCAAGGTCACACAGCTGGGGTTTTGTTTTATTTTTTACCTTCCTTTGTATCTTCAGCTCTTAGGGAATGGGAAGGAAAAGAGTGTTTATTTAGCACCCACTAAAGTGCTATTATTATCCCTGTTTTATAATTGAGAAAACTGAAGCAGTGGTTAAATAATTTGCCTAAGGTGACATAGCTAGAAGTATCTGTGGTCAGATTTGAACTATGGTCAGATTTTGAACTTTAGACCCAGAATTCTACTCATTGTACTAATGCCTCTTCTAGAACAGGACCCAGAACAGAATAAGGGCTTAATAAATCCCTACTTACTGATTTACTGACTGTCAACTCAAAGGAAGAATGAATCCTGGCTGGAGGGGAGTTTAAAGATTTCAGGTGGATGGAGGTGGTCTCCACTAGGGATTAGAAGATGCCTTATGTACTCCTCACCTTATAGCATATTAATAAAAATAGACACTAACTGCTTTTCCTCCCTTTAAAAAGGTTATCTAGTATTTATGCATTTATTTTGTATTGTTTGTATATATTTATGTGCGTGCTGTCGCCACTAAATCAATTGTAAGTTTCTTGGGGAAAGGGGGACTGTTTTAATTTTTTGAATCTCTAATACCCAGCACAATGCCTGGCACACAGTAAGTGTTTAATAAATGTTTGTTGATCAATTGACACCACAAAAAAGTAAGGCAGGCTCTGGGTATGGATAAAATGCATTATAAATTTAAGTTATTTTGTTTTTTAACCTTCCATCTAAGAATCTATACTATCAGTTCCAAGGCAGAAGAGAAGTAAGGACTAAGCAATAATGTTAAGTGACTTGTCCAGGGTGACACAGCTAGGAAGCATCTGAGGGCAGATTTGAACCCAGGTCCTCCTGACTCCAGACCTGGCACCTACCTGCCCCTTGAATTTAAGCTCCTGGGTAGATTTTAATCACTGCATCCTCAGCACCTAGGACAGTGCCATGTGCTCACTGGTCAATAGTTGGTCTTGATTATTGAATACAAAATTCCAGAGACCTCATCTTGGCCAATTTCTCCGTCTGCAAGATGAGGAGAGTGACTAGATGGTCACTAAACTCCCTTTCAGTTATAATGTTGTTTTGCTGTATGCAACTCATGGATGCCTCTCTGGATCTGAAGGGAAGGAGACTTTAAAATGTTCTGAAAGAAATCAAAAAATCCTGCTAGACTAAGAAGGGGGGAAATTAAGAAGCTAAAAAAATTAAAGCAGGAAGAGAAAAAGAGAAAGGAGACTGTCTTGCATTGTGGTCTGATTTATGTAATGATTTACAAAGGACCAGGAGAAAAGGAATGGATATGTGGGATAGACAGAACCCAAATAAAGGTACGAGAGTTGGTTCAGCATCAAAGGTGCAGTCCCTATTAGGAGGCTTTTGAGGAGGCAAGGTACTTAAAGACTACAAGAATTAGAGCAGTTAGATGGTTCAGTGGAGAGAAAGCCAGGCCTAGAAATGGGAAGCCTTGGATTCAAATCTAGTCTCAGACACTTCCTAGCTATGTGACCCTGGGCAAGTCATTTAACCCCCATTGCCTAACCCTTACCACAATTCTGCGTTGAAATCAATACTTAGTATCAATTCTAAGACAGAAGGTAAGGGTTTAAAACAGAGAAAAAAAGATCATGTAAGTGGTGGCTGCTCACTTCCTCTACATCAAGGGGGAAAAATGATCAGTTTTAACTTCCATTGACAAAGCAAAGTGTTTCCAGAAAGACCTGAATGAGGAGGAAGCAAGACAGACCCATATTTGCTGGTTTTCTCAAGAAAGAGAACAAATTTATCACCCTACTGAAACAAAGGCAAGTCTTGTGATGCTGAGACCCTCCAGAAGCCAGACTACACAGATCCTGGATTCAAATCCTATTTATTACTTCAATGACGCTGGACAAAGTGACAAGTCACTTTACCTCTGAAAATCTCCATTTCCTGATCTGTAAAATGAGGAGGTTGAACTAGATGACTTTCAAATCGCTTCTAGTTGTAAATCCATACCTCTACAATCAATCATAAGAGGGAATTGCTTAACCCCTTCCAGCCTCAGTTTTCTCATCTGTAAAATGAAGATGACCCCTGAAATCCTTTCTAGTCTAGAATTTGATCCTATAAACTTACTCCCTATGAGACCTTGGATAAGACAAAATTCCAGAGACCTCATCTTGGCCAATTTCTCCCTCTGCAAGATGAGGAGAGTGACTAGATGGTCACTAAACTCCCTTTCAGTTATAATGTTGTTTTGCGATATGCAACTCATGGATGCCTCTCTGGATCTGAAGGGAAGGAGACTTTAAAATGTTCTGAAAGAAATCAAAAAATCCTGCTAGACTAAGAAGGGGGGAAATTAAGAAGCTAAAAAAATTAAAGCAGGAAGAGAAAAATTCTGTATGTCTCAGTTTCCTGATCTGTAAAATAAGGACTTTGGACCAGATGACTTTTAATGTCCTTTTTGGCTCTAAATCTCCAATCTTATAAAATACCCCTTAAATGGAAACCTAGAGAAGTATCCTAGCATCATAGGATAGTCTAATCCCTTCATTTTACAGATCAGGAAACTGAGGTCCATTTGGTGAGAGGGAGACAAGAATGACTTGCTCCAGGACACACAGGTTTTAAGCAGGAAAGCCAGAGTTCAAAGTAAGGCCTTCTGACACTGAAATCCATCTCCCCAGGGCATGTCCAAGTTCACCTATCTAATAAATGACAGAGGAGAAGCTGGAAGGTGAGTCTCCTGATTCATGGTCCAACTGTCTAGTCCCATACCATGCATAGTCAGTGAGAACCAGAAGGAACTTTCTAGTTTTAATCCAGTCACTTCATTTTACAGCTGAGAGTAATTAAGGGGAAGTCTTAAAGCAAATGATTTGCAACCCACCTAGTCAGTGGCCAAGCTAGGACTTCAAAATTGGGTAAGCCAATTGGTCTTCGGACTATTCAAGGATGAACAAAGACATCCAGTGGTCTACGATAATGTAGAGTTGAACTACGTGACTTTTTCATTGTTGCTCAATTGTGTCCAATTCTTTATGGCCCCATTTGGTGTTTTCCTGGCAGAGATACTAGTGTGGTTTGCAATTTTCTTCTCCATCTCATTTGACAGATGAGAAAACTGAGGCTAGCAGGGTTAAGTGAGTTGCCCAGAGTTACATAGCTACTAGATGTCAGACCGGATTTGAACTGAGGACTCCCTGACTCCAGTTCCACTGTGCCACCTAGTTGCCCTTGAACTGGGTAATTAGGGTCATGATTTTCAAGGAAGGAGAGATCTAAAAGGTCTAGAAGAGGGTGTCATGAGGACAGAGAATAGTTTTAGGAGAGTGGGAAGGACAGGAGAATATGGTCAGATATGGAGATTTTAGACGATGGGGGTAGAACACTCTCTGAACTCCCTTTCAACAATTACAGGTCGAAAAGACCCTTAGTTCCAATCTTTAGGAAGAAGTACAAAGGCTAACTCTTTACTTGTGCTTTCATCTTGTTTCCTCCCTCCTGCTTCTTCCAAAAGTTTGCTCTTTTAATTCATTACTTCCCTCTTCAAGATCTCCTTATGAGCTGTCTACACACATGCCTGATGTCTCCCATTATTAAAAGCCTCACTTCATGCTATCATCCATCCCCTCAGATTTTTGTCCTATATCTTTTCTCCCTTTTACAGCCAAAAATCTGGGGGGAGGTGATTAAGGGGGCTATAGAGGACTGTCTTTGCACACTCCCTCATTCCCCAATTCCCACTCATTTCTCAACCCTTGCAATCTGGCTTCCTTCTTCATCCCTGGACTGAAACTGCCTTCCCCAAAGTTAACTGATGATCGCTTAACTGTGCAGTCCAATGACCTTTTCTCAGTCCTCATCCTTCTGGGACTCTCAGCAGCTTTAAAACTGCTGACTGCCTTTTCCACTTTCCATTTTCATGATCTGCTTCACCCTGGTTCTCCTCCTGCTAGCCTGCCTTCTCAGCTTCCTCTGCTGAGTCACCATCCTTGTCTTGTCCCCCAGTTGTGAGGATTCCCCCAAGCTTTTGTCCTTAGCCCTCTTCTCTTCTTTCTCTCCATGGCTGCTGCCTTGGTGAGGTCAGCTCCCATGAATTCAAGGATCTCAATGGAGGATCTCAAATCTTTCTGATAAGCCCTTCATCTCTTCCCTGAGAATCAGACCAATGTCTTTAGCTTTCCATTGGACATCTCCTCCCACGTGTCCCTTAGTCATCTCAAACTCACCTTCTCCGAAACAGAATTCAACTTCTTCCTCCCCAAACTCACCCATCCTCTAAACTCACTTTTCATCCAAGGGCACCAATACCCTTCCAGAGAGCTCGAAAATGAGCTTGCTATGGAAGATTGGAGGGAGATAAACTTGACTCCTCCCTCTTAACTCCCTATTCTCTCTTCCATCACATCTAATAAGTTTCTAAATCTTTTCAAATCTGCTTCTATACTATATCTCAGAGCTGGGCAGTACCATGGATAGAGCACAAAATGTGGAGTCAGGAAGACCTGAGTTTGAATCTTGCCTGAGACCCTTTCTAGCTCGAGTGCTAGTATGAAACTGGGAAAGTTCTCTCTGAGTCTCAGTTTACTCATTTTGCAAAATGAAGGTAATGATGGCATCTGTTGTGAAAATCAAACATCATATACGAAGTGCTTTGCAAACTTTCTACACCATATGTGTTTATATATAAATGTTAGTTATTAGCTATGACTTCCTCATAGCATTCTGAATTACAGAGGTCATCTACTATACTCTTCACCTTTTGCAGATGAAGAAACTGAGGTCCAGGGAGGCTGTGACTTGCCCAAGACCACACAGTCAATAAGCACCAAAGACAGAATTAAACCTACTTACTCTCACTTCAGAGCCAGTAAGTTCCTTCTCTCTGGTAAAAGAGAACTAAATTCTCCTTTCTGCCCAGTCCTAAGTCTGAAACTGTTCTAGCTTAGAACAAGCCCTCAGTTGTTATTAATTATTCTGGGGGTAACCCTGGGCAAGTCACTTGACCCCCATTGCCTAGCCCTTACCACTCTTCTGCCTTGGAGCCAATACACAGTATTGACTCCAAGATGGAAGGTAAGGGTTTTAAAAAAAAATAAAAAATAAAAATAAAAATAATAATTCTGGGGGTAAGAGAATGAGGGAAACCCCATTCCATGGCATATAATTCATGATGCTAGGGATTGAAGCAAGGCAGACTCTCCTCAGATGGAGATGGGAAAATTAGGTAACTATGGTGTGGTGGGCAAAGTATTGGACCTAGAAGCAGGAAGATCTGGATTCAAGTGCTGCCTCAGATATTTATTAGCAGAATAACTCTAGACAAGTCATTTAACTTCTCTTGGTCTGATGATGTATTCAAAAAGAGATTGTATTCCTTAAAAGGATGGATTGTACCCAATGATCCCTAAAGTTCCCTTCCAGCTCTAAATAGGTGATAGCGCAGATAGAGCACTAGAATTAGAATTGAGAAGGCATCTTCCTGAGTTCAAATCTAGCCTCAGATACTTAGGAGCTGTGTGAACTTGGATAAACCATTTCACTCGTTGCCTCAGTGTCCTCATCTATAAATTGAGCTGGAGAAAGAAATGGCAAACCACTCCAGTATCTCTGCCAAGAAAACCCCAGATGGAATCGTGGAGAATCCTCCTCAATGGAAAAATGACTAAACAACAACAAAATGTGGTCTTTGTCACTTAGAACACGCACGGAGGAGCCTCATAACATTGATGGGAGCTCCATTTTAAGGAAAGTCCCACAGTAAGCGCTTGATATGAGGGAATGCCCCACCAAAGGAGAGGCAGCCTGGAAAATGAGGTCAGGGGACTTCAAGATACCAGAAATAAACCAGAGAGATCAATTCAGCTCAGCAAACTTTTATGAAATGTGGCAGGCGCTGGGCTAGTCCCTGGGGATACAAAGATAAAAAAGAAAACATCCCTATCCCTTTGGACAGTGGTGTCAAACTCAATAGAAACCAGGGTCACTAAACCATGTATAAGGATCCCTGCTGTAGCATGTTGAGTTAAAAAACCACAGAATAACATGGCATCGAGCCTGTTGTCTTTTTATTTATTTTGTTAAATATTTCCCAATCACGTCTTTATCTGGTGTAGTTTTCATTTGGAAGTGGGACTTGCTGGACCGTTAACGCTTTGGTTTTTTTTTTTTGGGGGGGGGGTCAGGATAGACAAAATGTACCCAGGTAAGAAAAGAAGGCAAAGCAATTTCAAGAGGAAGATGGGGAGATGATAATACCCGGGGAGGTCAGGACTGGCTTCTAGGGAAGGTGACCACTGAGTCCTATACAAAGCATCTTATAGCAGAGTTTCTCACCCAGTAAGACCTAGTGCACCCAATTTAGGTCAGGCCAACTGACAGGCAAGAAGGAGGACAACCTCTGTGAATAGCTGAGAGTCAACCCTGACTAGCAACCACTGAACCACAAAGAGGAGAAGGACACCCCAAGAAATATAGGGGTGAGGAAGCTAGGTGGCTCAGTGGATTGAGCTATTGTTGTTGCTATTGCATATATTAATATGATAGCTTTCTCTGTGTACATCACATTCCATTACTGAGTTATAAGCTCCATGAGGGAAGGGTAAGGGCTTGGCAATAGAGGTTAATTGACTTGCCCAGGGTCACAAAGCTAAGAAGTATCTGAGGCCAGATTTGAACCCAGTCCGGTCTCCAGGCATGGTTCTCAATCCACTGAGCCATTCAGCTGCCCCCAAATATCTGTATTGTCAGTGTCACAGGCAGGACCCAGACTCAAGTCCTCCCAGATCTAAGTCTCCATTACAACTCCTAACCACCTCTACATTCATGGAGGACTAAATGCAAAATATGAACATTATATAAAGAGTAAAGACAAAGGACAGCTAAATGGTTTGGTGGGTTGAGAGCTGGGCCTAGAGACAGGTGGTCCTGGGTTCAAATCTGGCCTCAGACATTTCCTAGCTGTGTGACCCTGGGCAAGTCACCTAACCCCAATTCCCTAGCCCTTACCATTTTTCTAACTTGGAACTAATACACAGTATTGAATCTAATATGGACGATAAGGGTTTAAACAACAAAAGAGTAAATAATAAGTAAGTGGAAGAGGATAGGGGGTCCTAAGAATTGGGAAATCAGGAAAAGTCTCAGCTATGGATGGAATTGGGGCTGAGCCTTGAATGGAGCTAGAGATTCCAAGAGGTGGAGAAAGGAGGGCACACCTGGCAGTTAAAGAGAGGCTGTGCAATGATTCGAAGGAAGGAGAGAAAATGTCTCTACCAGGAACAAGAAGTAGGAAGGTCTTGGGGAGCATCAACTGCTTGGAGGAGAGTGATGTGAAATAAGTCTGTAGAACTAGTTTGGTGCCCAGTTGTGAAGGGCTTTAAATATCTTCCCCCAGTTGCTTGATATAATAACTAAAGAGCACAATCACATTTTGATGGCTTTGGAGAAGTTGAGGTACCCCCGTTGGAAGGGTGGTATATTGGTATGTCACTGAATTTGAGATCAGAAGACCTCAATTTAAGTCCAAGCTCTTAGACCTTGGGAAAATGATTCAAACTCTATGAGCCTTAATGTTCTCATCAATAAATAGGGATAATGATACTTCCATTACCTAAAGTTGCAGAGAGGTGGGAGAGATTTGGCAGATGATAAAAATAAGTTATTAGAATCTTGTCAGTTGTTCCTCTGCAATTCCTCTGGAAGACCCAAGTTCACATCCCACCTTAGACACATAAAACTCTGGGCAAGTCACTTAACCTCTGTTTGCCTCAGTTTCCTCATCTACAAAATAATGAAGTTGAATTTGATTGCCTTCCTTCCAATTCCAAATCTGTGATCTCATGGCCTGATCCTTCATGGCACTTCATTTTGCCATGATCTTAACTCAAGGTAGAAGCAGTGTTGCTGATACAGAACTTAGAAGATCTGGGTTCAAATTCAGACTTTGATACTTACAAACCCTGAGAACCTGGACAGATCACTTAAAAAATAGGAGGCAACTAGAAGAACCACTGGATAGAAATCCAGGTTTGGAGTTGGGAGGACCTGGGTTCAAATCTGACCTCAGATACTTCCTAGCTGGGTGACTCTGGGCAAATCATTTAACCCCAATTACCTAGACCTTACCTTTCTGTCTTAGAGTTGTTACTAAGGCAGAAAGTAAGAGTTACCAAAAAAAAAAAAAAGCAAGAGGAGAGTTACCAAATGAAAGATATTTGACTTGATGTAAGGGAAAACTTCCCAACCAATGGAGGCCAATGGAATGATTGGCTCTCTAGCAATTCAAATAGATTCAGAAGGACCACTCACCTTAGAAGATGACTAGACTTGGAAAACATGTATTTGCTACTTCCTCCACCTTGGACAAAACAATCCCCTTCCATGGGCCTCAGTTTCCCCTTCTGTAAAATGAGGTTACTGGTCCAGATAATCTTCAAGGTCCTTTCTTATTGAGTCTGTTCTTGCCTACCCAGAAGCCAAGAGCTCACGATTTCTCTGGACTATTTTTTTTCTCTAGTCGAACCCTGGGAGTAGAATCTCTGGCCCATCTGCAGCTCCAAGTTCAGGGCTGTTGATGCATGCTCTGAGCTCAGCCAGGCATTGCCATTCTGCTATCACCCAGGCTGTTATCAAGGCTCTGCACTGATTCTCCCTTGGTGAGCCCACCAGCCTGCCAGCCAGCTGACACCGACCTACCGAGCCCTTGTTGGCTCTGAGCATCCCAGAAAGGTCACTGGGAGCTTCTCTGTCCCCCCAGGCCCTCTCCTTCCCTGCCAAATTCTCCCAATTACCCAGGGATTGCTGGACCATGAAAACCAAGCTGAGGTTTGTGCTGAATGGTCATGTCTCCCATTCCAGAGCTATCCAGGGAAGAAGCTCTCGGGAGGAACCCACTGGGGCGCTCAGGATGGCCGATACAAGATTAGAAACTCCTCCAAATGAAAAGCAGAATGTCCTTGAGCAGGAAGACCTGGCCTGAAGCCACAACACGGTTGTCTTCCATTCAGAGGCTGCAGAAGCTTAGATCTCCAGATGGAATAGAGCTCCTCATTCATTTTTCAGTGGAGGGGACCAAGGCCCAGCTTGGCAGTGATGGGTAGTAAATGTCAGAGATGTCAGTTACAGGGACCATCACACACCAAAGCAAGCTGGGCTTCAGGCTGAGTACATACACCCCAAGAGTTGGGTTTGGGGTTTTGGGGGGAGGAAGAGTAGCTAAGTCAAAAAGAGTAAGAAACAAGTAGTTGGACAACAAAAATGACAATTGGTGCTTTTTTTTTTTAAGAATCTTATTTTGGAGGACAGTGAGGTGGCTTAGGGGATGGAGAGCCCTACAGATAGGAAGTCCTGGATTCAAATCTGGCCTCAAACTCTTCCTAGCTGAGTGACCCTGGGCAAGTCACTTAACCCCCATTGCCTAGCCCTTGCCATTCTTCTGCCTTAGAACTAATACACAGTATTGATTCTAAGATGAAAGGTAAGAGTTTTAAAAAAATCTATTTTGGAGCAACTGGGTAGCACAGTGGATAAAGCCCCATACCTGAAATCAGAAGGATCTGAGTTCAAATTTGGCCTATAATACTTCCTCACTGTATGATCCTGGGTAAGTCATTTAACCCAGATTACCTAGCCCTTACCACTCATCTGTCTTAGAATTGATACTAAGACAGAAGGTAAGGATTTTAGGAACGGGATAGAATCTTTTTTATGTGCTTAATTCAACCTTTTTTCCATAAAACTGATTTTTATCTGTGCGAATATATGTAAATGTATAACTTGAATTTCTCACAATTTCTGGTTATTGTATATAGATGGTAAAAACGGAACTTGCGTTACTGCACACTTGAATTCATCATATTTTTTGTTTTTATTTCTATCTTTTGTCTTTATACTACTTACAGTTCCAGAGTCTGTCTTCCCTCTTCCCCTACTCAGAATCAGCTCTTAAAATAATAAAAATAATAACATTAGCATTTACAATTATTACAGTAATAATAACAATAATATTAGCATTTATATAGTGCTTTATATATGTGATCTCATTTGATCCTCACAACAACCTTCAAATCTTATTTTTAAAAAAACCCATTTTATAGATGAGAAAACTGAGGCTGAAAGGCAGAGGTTTGCCCAGCATAATCTTAAAATAAATGTGTGAGAAAGGGTTTGAATTCAGGTATTCCTGACTCTATTTCCAACATTTGGTCTGCTGAACTAAGAATTTTTTTAAAAGAAAAGGGAAGGAAAACAAAAGAGAGATTTCAGCAAATTCTAACCCAGTCTGACACTCTCTTCTGCAAAGAAATGGGGAGTTGCATTTACTCATCAGTTCTCTGGGAACAAGCTAGATCATTTTCTGATTACACAGCGTTCAGTTTGTACGGTTTTGTCTGCTTTTCCCATTTGTGCTATTGTAGCCATTTTTGTATATTTCGGCACTCTGTGATAGGCATTAAGGGAGACACGTGGACAAAGTTTAGAAAAAATGTGGTCCCTTGCCTCTGAGTTTAAAATCTCAGAGAGGGAGAAGATATTTACAGAGATAACTGTCATACATAATTTGAGGTTCAGCTGTTTCAGTCGTGTCTGACTCTTTGTGACCCCACTTAGGGTTTTCTTGGCAGAGATACTAGAGGGGTTTGCCATTTCCTTCTTCAGCTCATTTGGACAAATGAGGAAACTGAGGCAAACAGGGTGAAGTAACTTGCCCAGCATCACACAGACAGAAGTGTCAGAGGCCTGATTTGAAGCCAGGACTTCCCATCTCTCAGTCAGGCTCTCAGTTCACTGAACCACCTAGCTGCCTCCATGAAATGGATTTCTAAGTACACTAGAAGGAAGGCCAAGTCTTCCCGCTCCTGACCCAAAGGCTTTGCACAGGTTGTCCCCCATCCCTAGAATTCTCTCCCTCCTTACCTATCACTTAGAATTCCCAGCTTCCATCAGGAGCTCAGTAAGGTGCTTCCTTCTCTGGGAAGCCTCTCCTGATTGCCCGAGTTGTTAGGCTCTCCCCCTTAAAAAATAATTTGGAACCTTCTTATCTGCATATATCTTGAATCCCCATCACTCCTCCCAATAGAGTGTAAGCCTTTTGTGGGCAGGAACTTTTTCACTACTGACTTTATATACCCAATGCCCAACACAATGCCTGACATATGGAAGATTTATAATAAATGTTTGTTGATGGATGGGTAGATGGACAGATGGATGGATAGATAGCTGGATGGTTGGATGGATGGATGGATGGATGGATGGACAGGTAGATAGATGGATGGATGGTTGGATGGATGGATGGATGGATGGATGGATGGATGGATGGACAGGTAGATAGATGGATGGATGGTTGGATGGATGGATGGATGGATGGATGGATGGATGGATGGATGGATGGTTGGATGGATGGATGGATAGATGGATGGTTGGATGGATGGATGGATGGATGGATGGATGGATGGATGGATGGATGGATAGAAGATAAGTCCCCTGAAGACAGGGACTGTTCATGATTGCTTTCATCTCTCCAGAAACCACCACAGCCCCTAGAATATAGCAGGTGTTTGATTCATATATGCTGGATGAATTCAGCTATTGAGAAGAAAAAGCTCCACTTCTGTTCCTAAAGGGGTTAGGGATAGGGATGGAGAATTGGTGGTTTGTTTGAGGAATGAGACACGGAAGGAAAAATCAGAAGAGCCAGAGCTGAAGGACAAACTCCCATCCCATTTTTAAAACACTATTCAAGCTATTCTAAGAAACACTAATACACAGAGCTCCAGGCCTGCAAAGAATGATGTCAGCTTCCAGGGTTTGGGTTTCTTTTTTTTCCCCTTCATTTCAAAACTCAGTGCCAAGATCATGCTCAAGACAAGGTAAGCAGTTTCACCCTGATAAAATATTGACACAGACGTACTAGAAATTATGGAAGCTCTCCAGGGTTTTAATATGCTGAGATTATAATAAATGCATTCCTTGGGAGCATACATTTAGAACAAGCAGATCTTACAGGCCGTCTTGTCCAATCAACTCGCCTTACAAATAGGGAAACTGAGGCTCACTCAGATGATGTGATCTGTATGAGGTCACATAAATGTAAATGTTAGGTCATACTTGAACCTTGGACTGCTAACTTGAAAGTCAGCATGGATAGGGCAGGAAGGTAGTGGACTGGATAGAGCCTCAGGTCTGAATCAGGAGGGCCTGAGTTCAAATCTGTCCTCAGACACTTCCTACCTGTGTGGCCCTGGGCAAGTCACTTAACCCCAGTTGCCCAGCCTGAGCCACTCTTCTGCCTTAGAACCAATAGAGTATTGATTCTGAGATGGAAGGTAAGGATTTTTGCAAAATAAATTTTAAAAATAGTAGGTAAGAATTTATTTAAAATAAATAAATTAAATTAAAGCATTGTCTAGGGAACCCCCAGACCAGAGATCCATTTTCAGGGAGCTCACAAGATCAAAATAATTTTCATAATAATATTAAAATGTTTTAATTTCTAATGTGGAAAATATTGATAGATATAATCCATATAAATAAAAGTTCTTTGGGGTCATTGGGATTTTTAAGAATGTATTGGGAACCTGAAACTAAAAAGTTTGAGAACCACTTATCTAATTCAACCCTCATATTTGACAGAGAAGGAAACTGAGGTCTGGAGATAAGAAGTGATTTGGCCAGGATTATACCATGATCAATGAATGATAGAAACTACATCTGTGATTTCATCTCTGTAGGGAGCTCCTAGTAAGATGACTAGATGATATAGTAGATAGAGTAACAAATTGGGAGTCAGAAAGATCTGAGTTCAAATTCTTTCATAGATAATTAATAGTGAGGTCATTAAACAAGTCACTTAACTGCCCTGTGACTCAATTTCCTCCTCTGTAAAAAGGGGTCAACAATAGCACCTGCCTCCCAGGGTTGTTTGAGGCTGAAATGAGATACTATATATAAAGGGCTTTGTAAGCCATAAAGTTTTATATAAATGTTAACTATAATCATAATTGCCGATGTTGGGCAGCAACTGTTCTGTAACTTACAGTCTTAGAGAATTACTTGGGGACTTAGAATAGTTCAATAAGTTGCCCAGGAGGACCTGGAAAGAATGAATTAGAAGTAAAACTTGAGGAAATAGATGACAAAACTATACTAGTGGGGGATTTCAACCTTCCCTTTCAGAACTAGATAAGTCTAACCAAAAAATAAATTAAAAAGAAGTAAAACTTGAACTTGGGTCTTCCTAACTCTGAGGTCAGATTACAATCCATCTTCATTATTGAAAATGTCACTGGATGATAAAGGCATTACTAATCTTGAGGTGTTTGAAGGGCTCACCTCACTTGGAGCAGGAGATGTGGGAAATTTAGTGGAAAGAACCTTTCTCTTTGTGTCAAGAGACATGAGTTCAAATCCTGGCTCTGCTCTTTACTAGCTGTGTGACTGTGGGTCAGTCACTTCCCTTTGATCAACTTCATTTCCCACCATTTGAAAATTAGGGAGAAGGCACAATAGTACCATGAGAAGACTGCTGAATTTGGAGATAAGGACCTCAGTTCAAATCACAATTCTAGGTGTTATTGTGAACATAAATGCTGGACTCAAAATTCAGGAAAACCTGAACTGAAATCCTACTTTAGATACTAGCTGAATGACCCTGGGAAAATCATTTCATTTCAGTTTCTTCATCTATACAATGGAGATGATAATATGATCCCCTCACTGCCGGTCTGTGATGAGAATCAAAAGAGACCATGAATGTAAAGCACTTTGTGTACTTTATTTTTTTTTTATCCTTACCTTTTGTCTTAAAATCAATACTCTGTACTAGTTCCAAGAAAGAAGAGTGGTAAAGGCTGGGCAATGGGTATTAAGTGACTCGCACAGCTAGAAAGTTTCTGAAGTTAGATTTGAACCCAGGACCTCCAGTCTCTGCACTCTATCTACTAAGCCACCAGTTGCCCCAATTTTGCATATTTTTAAGCATCTTACATAAAAATGCTGGCTGTATTAGCATTGTTCCTGTGTGGCCTTAGACAAATTGTTTAACCTCTAGTCCTCAGTTTCTGGATCTGTCCTAGGTAGGGATTGAAGTAGAGGACCTCAAAGACTCCTTTCAGTCCACAATTCTAGGTCCTGTTTGAGTTTGGACAGTCCATATATTTAGTAATGTGTTATGCAAGGCTGTATGCTTATATCATTCACTCCCAGCATACAGCAGTGCCAGGAAAGTGAGAGGAAAGCTCCCTTCTTCTTCCCTTAGATAAAGGTTCCTTCTATAATTCAGTAAGGCCTTAAGACATTTAAATTGAATTGAATTGAGTTGAATCTGGAAAGACGTCTTGTGAAAGCCCCAGCAGTCAATCTATGAACCTCCTTGGAATAGAGCAAATTAATGAAGAAAAAAGTTTAAGAAAGGATATTCTTAAAGGACAAATCAACACCACGAGTCCTCAAGCTGTGACTGTGTTAAAAATACATCTGGAGCATATAAAAATCCTTCTGTGAGGGAGCTCACCTGTGTATTTTTGCTATCAAGGGGGAAAAATATAAAAAGACCTCAGCAGTAGGTGTGGAGTGAACAGATTTCAGCTCTGCTCACTCAGGACACCAGGGAACTCGGGGCTAGGGCTGGAGGTGATGGGGTTCACTGCAAGTTTAAGATGGGTTCTGGTTGAGATGTTCAGCCTAAGGTGACTCTGGGTAGAGAGGAAGTGGGAACAACCAGAGGGAAAAAAGTCAGAATGAATATTAATAATGGGGAATACTTGTAGAGTCTTCCTGGTTATAATAAGCTCTGAGATTCATTGTTTCATTTAATTATAGATTTAGAGATGGAAAACAATGTGGTGAGTTCATTTTATAGAGAAAAAAGTAGAAGCCAAAGGAGGAAAACTACATTTTGGCTTATTATTTTGGAAAGGATGACTACAAGCCATCGTTTTAGTTTTGATTAGTGTTTCTGAAATTTAGGTAAAATTAGTGGTAAGAACAATAGCCCTGGAGTCAGACAACCTGGGTTCAAATCTCACCTCAGACATTTACTACCAGTTTGACCATCAAAAAGTCATTTAGCATTCAGAGAAAGAACTGTGGGAGTAGAAACACAGAAGAAAAACAACTGCTTGATCACATGGGTCGATGGGGATGTGATTGGGGATGTAGATTCTAAATGAACACCCTAGCACAAATATTAATAATATGGAAATAGGTCTTGATCAATTACACATGTAAAACCCAGTAGAATTGAGCCTTGGCTATGGGAGGGGGTGAAGGGAGGGGAGGGAAAGAACATGAATCATGTCACCATGGAAAAATATTCTAAATTAATTAATTAAATATTTTTTTCAAATAAAACCATTAAAAAAGTCATTTAGCTCCTCTGGGTCAGTGTTTCTACACTTGTAAAATATGGCCTAAGTAGTCTCTAAAGTTCCTTCCAGTTCCATCTCTGATAGATAAAATAATTTTATAAAGAAAATGGAGACTCCTGGAACTCAAATATCTAGTCATGTTACCAGTCCAGGGCAATGCAAACTCCCAATCATACAAGTTTCCATATAAAATGTAAGCTCTTTAATGACTAGGACTCTATCTTCCTTTCTTCTTTCCTTCCTTTCATTATTTCTCTTGCTTCCTTTCTTATATGCTTCCTTTGTTTTCTTCCTTTGTTCATTTCTTTCTTCCTTCTTTTCTTATTTCCTTCCTCTCTTATATTCCTTTTCTTTCTTTCTTTTCCTTTTTAAGGAATACAATATAAGAAAGAATTCTTTCACCCCTTCTTCCTCACTCTCTTCCTTCTTTCTTTGGATTTTTCTTTCTTCCTTACTTCTTTTCTTCCTCTTTTCCTTCTTTGTTTTTTCTTCCTTCCTCTTCCTTTCCTCCTTCCTTTCTTCTTTCTTTCTTTCTTTCTGGCTTCCTTCCTTCCTTTCTTCTCTCTCTCTCTCTCTCTCTCTCTCTCTCTCTCTCTCTCTCTCTCTCTCTCTCTCTCTCTCTCTCCTCTTTTCCTTCCTTCCTTCCTTCCTTCCTTCCTTCCTTCCTTCCTTCCTTTCTTTTTCTCTAGCTCCTAATGCAATTCCTGGAAGAGAACAGACATTTTCTATATATTTTGTGAATTGAACTGGAAAACATATGATCCTGGGAATGGAAGGCAGTGGTGGCTACCAGAATCTTATTACATTCCCTCTCTGAGCTCCCCTCTGGAAGTCCTCAAGCATCCATTTCTCAGGCTTGTTATGGAGGGTATTCTCTTCACATACAGGTCAGACTAGCTCATTTCTGGGATTCCTTCTCACTTGTAAAAATTCTTCTGAATTTTTAGAAAGTTGACTTTAAGTATTCCTCTAGCTTCTTTAATCCACTCTATTCCTATAACCTATTTTTCTATTTTCTAAATCACCAATTATTTCAGTGATTATGGTTTTATAGTTTAATCTGTAGCCACATCATAAACAAATTAGTGGATCAAGGAAGAAAAATAATCTATCACAACAATGAGTAGAGTAAGAGTTCATGACCAGTCAGTCAAGAGAGAGAAAAGAACACAGAAAAATGGACAATTTTGATTACATAAAATTGAAAATGTTTTGCACAAGGAAAATCAGTGAAGTTAAAATTGTATGGAAAACGGCAAACTAGGAACAAAATCTTGGCGTCAAGTTTATCCAAAAAACAGCTGATATCTAAGGTGTTTAAGAAACTGACTTAAATATAAAACAATGACAGATGTTTCTCCAAGAAAAAAAAATGGACAAAGGATATGAATAAGCCATTCCCAAAAGCAGAAAGTCAATCTGTTAGCAATCAGCCATAAGTAAAAAATGTTCCAAATCAGTAATAAAGAAATAAGAATTAAGAAAACTCTCAGGTCCTACCTCACACCTATCAAATTAGCAAAGGTGAAAAAAATGTAAAATGACAAGTGTTGGAGGAGCTGAAGGAAAAGAACATTAATGTACTATTTGTGAATTATTGGTCCAGCCATTCTGGTAAGCAATTTGGAACTCTGCCTTTAAGGTCATTAAACTGTGCAGATTCTTTTACCCAATAATAAGATTATGCCAAAGAAATGGAAGACAAAGGGAAAAGACACCTATAGGTGCAAAATATATATTTTTTGCCTTATCAAAGAATTGGAAACAAAAGATGTTGTTGCCCATCAATTAGGGAATAGCCTAGCAAATTATGTTATATGAATGGAATAGAATATGATTGTACCATAAGACATGAGGAAAGAAACCATTCAAAGAAACCTGGGAAGACATATGAAAGGATGGATACAAGATGAAGGCAGTCAAATAGAGAGAACAATTCATACTGAAACCACACTCTGAAGGGAATAGATTGGAAAGACTTGAGAACTGAACAGCACAGTGACTAATGATGGCCTCACAGGACCAGTGATCAAGCAAGCTACCCACAGCCTAGCAAAGGGGTAGTAGACCTAAGGTATAGAATAAGACATGCATTGTGGAAGATGGAATGTATGCATTTGCTTTGCTTTACAATGTTTATTTATTATAAATATTCTGCTTTCCCCCTTTTTTTAAATGGAAGAAGGAAGTAGGAAGCTGTCAATTTTGTTGCAAAAAAAAGGAGAAAAACAAGAAGAAAATAAATAAAAGAGGATCATTGAAGCACCTTTCAAAAATCCAAAGAAAGTAATAGAAGGAAATACAGAGGGAAACAGACAAAACAGAACAGTTTCATGAATAGAATGTTGACTTCAGGTTAAACTTCTTTTAAAAGTAAACTGCCCCAAGAGCAGCTCGGTAATACAGTGAGTAGAAAAATGCCAGGCCTGAAATCAAGAGGAACTGGGTTCAAATCTGACCTCAGACACTTTCTAGCTGGGTGCCCCTGGGCAAGTCACTTAACCCCCATTACCTGGCCCTTACCACTTATCTGCCTTGGAACCAATACTGATATCAATCTAAGACAAAAGACAAGTATATATAGTATAATTTGAGGTCTGATAGCATTACTACTTCTTCATTCTCATTTTGACCCCATTACTTCCCTTGAGATTGTAGACCTTTAGTTCCTTCAAAGAAAAAACTACCTTTCCATTCTTTAATTCTTTAAAAATTGACTCCTAATTGGATGGATGTAACCTTGAGAGCTCCTTACTAGATTGTCTCACAGATACTGATACATTTTGCAGCTATTTTTTATGAAACTTTCCTTTTCGATTAATTTGTTCTTATTCCTAGTTTTTTTAGAGGTTTTGGAGAATAGAACAATCCAGAACCATATATATTTCATCTTCCCTCTTCCACCCACCTATCCAGTTCTTTCAATAATCCTGGCCAGTTGGTCTCTGGATTCTGTTCAAAGGATTCCAATCTCTTACAACTGCTGCCCAATCTCTTAAAACAACCTGTTTCCTCTTTAGTTAGCTTTAAGGCTTGCCTATACCAGGCTGAAATCTGCTTCCCTATTATGTCTTCCCAGTGGTTCTCCTTGACTTGCTTGCAGCCTTCTTTTATTAAATACATAGTATTTAGGGAATCTAGGTGGCACAGTGGATAGAGTACCTGTACTGAAGTCAGGAAGATTCCTTTTCCTCAAATCTGGCCTTAGATATCTACTAGTTATATGACCCTGGTCAAGTGACTTAATTCTGTTTGCCTCAGTTTCCACATTTGTAAAATGAACCGGAGAAGGAAATGGCAAACTGCTCTAGTATTTTTGCCAAGAAACTCCAAAATGGGGTCATGAAGTTTTGGATAGGAGTCAAATGACTGAATCACAAGGTGCTTAATAAATGATTGTTGATTCATTGATATTGAATAAATGATTCATAATTGAGATTTTTTTCTACTAGATTTATCATATTCTGATAATAGGGTATTGATTCCTTTCCTAGAGCTACCATTTAAAAAGATTTAATTCTTCTTGAACTACTGTTAGTCTTCCTTTAATGGATTTAAATGCTGAATTATTTGTTGCACACATTAATAATGGTTAAATGTTGATTGTTTATTAGAATATAATATAATATTCTTCTGATATAGTCTGGTTTGTACTTAGTTAAATGATATCATTATCATTGCTGCAACTTTTCATGAAATGAAATTCTATGGCATGAGTTCTGTCAAGGGTCTAGAACTTCCTCATGGTGGATGCCTTCCATAGACATCAATCTCAATCTACCTATGTCTGAGTAAACTATAAACCTTAAACTTAGAGGTTGTGTCCAACCCAGGGTAAGATTTCTTTATTCAATGTAGCTTGGTCCACAATGACAGACAAGAGCACCAGGACAATAAATCTTTCCAATTCAGTAGGACCACAAAGCATAACCTTCACAAATTCAATTATGCCAATTCCACACCAAATTGAAGTCTCAGAGTAAAACTTTAGTGGATGAGGCCTTCAAATGTTTAAAGAAAACTGGTGAGAAGCAGTATGACCTAGGACTTGAGGCCATTGGGCTCGAGTCTCACTTCTAATTGAAACTCTCTGTGTGGCCTTTTGGCAAGTTACCTGACTTTTCAATGGCCTAGGCAATTCTCTAAAACTATAAATTGCTAATCTGCATTGTTAAGGTAGGGTTCTTAATGTAGGATGTGTGGATTGGGGTGGGGGGTAGAACCTGAATGCCTGTTGATTTGATGACTTTATACATTTAAATAATAAGATTCTAAGGAGTCTCTAGGTTTCCTCAGTATCTATGAAATGAAAGAAGTTAAGAACAGGAAGAAATAGAGGAAGGAAGGAAGGAAGGAAGGAAGGAAGGAAGGAAGGAAGGAAGGAAGGAAGGAAGGAAGGAAGGAAGGAAGGAAGGAAGGAAGGAAGGAAGGAAGGAAGGAAGGAAGGAAGGAAGGAAGGAAGGAAGGAAGGAAGGAAGGAAGGAAGGAGGGAGGGAGGGAGGGAGGGAGAGAGGAAAGATCCAGCCCAGTCACTTCTTTTCTAGAACAAACATTCCCAGCCCCTACAACAGTTTCTCCACTATGGCTCCAAGGCAATTGTTGGGCACTTATTAAGCCTCTGCCCTATGCCAGGCCTCCTCTCCCCTTGGTCCCAGTTCCCAGGGCGAGCTGACCATCTGAGCTGATTGAGGCCCGCCAGACTGGGTAGCTCCGGTCAATTACACGAGGAGAGCATCACTTTGCAGAGCCCTGCTCCGTCTCCATGGTGACGGCGCCTGCTCCCTCCGAGACTGCGGGCTGCCCAAGCTCGGGCGGCACCTTTTAGCGCCTCCCTCCTCTGCCGCAGTCCCACAGCCTCAGCCAGGGGAGCGAGAGCCAGAGCTGGAACCGGAGCGGGCCGGCCGCTGAGGCCGCAGCCTCTAGCGGCCGGCCCCGCTGGAGGGGATGACTCGGCCCCCGGGGTCTCTCACGTCCTCCCAGAACCTGCAGAGCATTCTGACCCTGGAAGACCAGCCGCATCTTCCCCTAGACCTGCCGCCGCCGCTGCCGCCCCTGCTGCAACCCTGGCTGGAGACGTAGGCCAGGCAGGTCCCCGCCTGCCTCCAGCTGTGACCTCCCCCGAAGAAGGACCCCGAACCGACCGGACCCCGCTACTGCCGCTGCTGCTGCTGCCCCGCAAAGGAAGCTGCGCCCCCGAGGATTTCCGCACCTATAGCCAGGTGCTGGACAGAGCTTGCCCACCCCATCCCCACCCGCAGGGCGCCCTCACCTCCTGGGGGCCGCCCGCAGAGGCTGCCTCCTAGACCTCTCACTGGATGGGATGGAGAGGTTGGGTGGCGCCCTCTCCCCGCCCTGGCCCAGGCTGATTGATGGTCACCCCCTCCCTGAGCTGCCCTGTCACCCCAGCCCGGCTCGACCTGACCAGCTCCAACCTGGCACTCTCCCACCCTTCTCCTTCTCCATCCTTCCATCCCTCCCGCCGCCACCTTTCCTCTTTCCTCTTCCCTCCCCCACCCCAAGTACTCCCGATCTGCGTCACGATGTGCGGCCTTGCTTACTGCTGCACAAAGCCCAGGATGAGTCAGTCCCCTTCCAGGGTGGTCCCCATGGGTCTGTAGTGACTGGGAACGGGAGGGACAAGCAGAAGCCTGGCCAGCTAGGCCACCGCCACTGAGCTAAGATCCCTGCATCCTGTCCTGGTTCTGGCACTTTCCTGTGACCTGTCATCCCACTACCTTCCGAGCACCAATTTGGCCAGCTCCAGCTGGAATGACTCTCTGGGCCCCCTGGGATAAGCTACAGAAGCTTCTGGACTCTTCCTGATCCTGGGGCTTAATCTGGCCCATCCCTTCTGCCCAGGCTCACATTCTCTCTGGGCCACAATGGATAGACTTGAAACCCAGATGGGCTGCTCACCTGGCTTCTTCCTTACCTGACAGGTGGGGCTCCCAGCACCTCCTCCCTGCCAGTCTGTGAGAGGGAGTTCACCTTGGGAGCCCTCCCCCTCCCCCTGCTTGGAAACTCCCCAGGATTTCAGATCCAGACCTTCAGCTTGTCTGATGGAAGCTTCATCTGTACCAGTGACTTGGCAGCCTACTCCCCTGACCTTGGGATGTGGCTCCCTTCTTCTCTCTTCATGACTTCCCTCACCTAAGGGCTACAGACTAGCATGTTGGACCACAGGAAGGGATCTTCCCCCTGCTGGGGGGGGGGGGGCGCCTTTCTGAAGGCTTTTAGGCTCATTATCTACTTTGCTTTCTCTTCTCTGAAGGATTAGGCTTCCCTTTTTTTGTCTTTCCTCAATAACTCTGGTTCCCTCTGTGTGTTATTCTTCCCATCTCCTTTCCCTTCCCATTTAATTTAATCCAGCAAGTATCTATCAAGTGCCTAACATGTGCCCTCCTTTAGGGACGCAAAGATAAAAATGAAGCATGCCCTACCCTCAAGGAGCTGAGGGTGTTTTCTTACCGCCCCCCCTCCCTGCTCTGCCCATGTGCAGAAAACCTGTAAGCAGAGTTCATATATTTAGAGCTGGAAGGGACCTTACAGGCCATCTAGCCTGACCCCCTCATTTTACAGATGAGGAAACTGAGGCCCAAAGCAATTAAGTGTTTGCCCAAAGTAGTCTGTCTCTTTTTCTGTCTCTGCCTCTGTCTTTCCTTTTTCCTTTCCAAGCATTGCCCATGACAATTGGACATCCAGGAGGCTATAGAATGTGGAAGAGACCTTAGCTCTGGGTCTTGGGGATATCCTCATTGGGAAAACTTCACTCCCATTGTCATTGTGGCAGTCCTTGGTCCAGCAAAGCATAGACAACATCCATTCTATCCAGGGAGAGAGAGAGAGGCTTCTCATGGTAGGGGATGGGGAGGGCACCACCAAAGCTCCTTAGGATTTGCTGCTAATGGTACTTCATTGTGGGGGATATCTTTATTACAAACCCCAGATGAAACTCCCTTAAGGAAAAAGAGTTCAAGATGGCAGCTGGATTGGAGCCAAGGAAAGGGAAAACAAAATATACAAGTGAAACTGGGGTTCATTGAAAGCTTATTTGCTTATTGTTTGTGTTTAGGTGGGTTGGGTTCAAATAAGTTGAATGTAATTCATTCTGGAGATTGCAACTCAGAGTTGAAGAGAGGATAGAGAAAAAAAAGGAAAGAGGGAATAGGAGAGATACTGTTAAGAATGATATGAACCTGGGAATTTTATTCACTATTCCAATCTTTCCATTTTGTGTCTAACAAGCTGGTAAAAACGAAACTCAAAGAAATGTGGTAGTCAAAACATTCTTCTTCCTAGGACCCAGCTAATGATGAGTTGCTAATTTTACCCAGGCTGGTCTTCAAACAAGAGGCTCATGGTCCAACCATAGTCCTATGGTTGGATCATCCTTGGAACCTTTTGGTTTTGGTTGAGAAGTATGGGGCAATGAGAGAGGGTGTGGTCATATTTATGAGTGAGAAGAACCAGGAGAGATGGAAGGAAGCCATGAAGAGGTCAATTTAAGACAGGAAGAAGGAATAAAAGCAAACCTTCCTAACAAGTTAATGCGGTCCCAAACTAAAATAGACTGCCTCTGGAGTTAGTGGGTTCCCCCTCCTTGGATATCTGAGCTGAATTATAGAGGAGAACAGGTTGGACTCGATTGACTTGAGATCTCTTCCCACTCTAAGATGCTAGGCTTGTACGAGGCATGAGCACATATTTTTAGCCTGTTTCCTGTCAACCATGTTTGTTCTTTGTCTTTCCCCTATGCTAGGAACTGACTAGTACATAAAAGAGGAAAAAAGCAAATATGAGATGTATTTCTAGTCAGTCTTTAGGAGCCTGCTATGTGTGAGGGGCTTGCACTCTACAAGGCTATCTTCTCTTTATCTATCTTGTTTGTTTTGATTTTTGTATGTATATACATATATATATGGTCTCCCACAGGGACAATTTTTTCTTTTTCTTATTATCTCCAGCACTTGGCACAGTGCTTGGCACATAGTAAATGTTTAATAAACGTTTGATTGATTAAAGATGTCTTTAATTCTCCGCTGAGCTAGAACTGCTCAGCAGACACAGGATTATCAAGAGCTTTCTTCCTTTCCCACTGTGAATCATGTAAACTGATTCCAGCTGGGTCCCCAGAGTTGGGTGGGGGAAAGGGCAATTGCCCCATCTCCCACCTGGCCTCCATGCGGCCAGTTCATGACCGCCCCTACCTTTATCGTGTCTGTTCCTTCCTGACCTTGGTAGAATTAGTATTTCCAGTCATCCCTACCTTTATTGTGTTTGTTCTTTCCCAATTTTAATAGAACTAATATCCAATGGGCACATGTACAGCACTGGCAATGATTTTGTGAATTCCAGAACATCTAATTCCAAGATGTAATGCTCCCAAAGCAGTTGATGAATGATGGTAAGAGTTTTTGTATCAATCAGAATAGTCACCGACAAAAGAATTGACCCAAGTCTGGTCCATGTTACCAGCAAAGAAATGGTGGGAGCGGTTGGACAGTGCAATGCTGAGGTGAAATATTAAAAAAAAACTAAATACAGTATTGCAAAACCTGTTTATGTTCTGGTGAGGCTAAAATGTTAGCCTCTAAACTTATTATAATCAGAATTATATGTTAAGTTATTGATTCCTACTAATTCTGTAAATATGTGATGTAATTCTTCTGTCTAGTTGTAACTTTATAGGTTTAGTTCCTGAATTCTGAGAAACCTGTTAATTCTGTAAATTTGTGCTATAATTCTTCCATATTTATAGCTATAAATTAAGCTCCTGAATCCTGCTGAACCTGTTAATTCTGTAAACCTGTGCTATAATCTTCCATGTTTAGTTGAAACTCTAGTTAAGAGTTCCTGAATCCAGTTAAACCTGTTAATTCTGTAAATCTGTGTGCTGTAATTCTTCCATGTTTAAGATTCCATTTCTGTGTAGGAATAAACTACTTGTTCAAAACCCAAGTATACTGATCTCTCTACCACAGTGGACCTGCCCACAGTCAGTAGATAAAAGCAAAGAGAAATTCAATGTTGCTATTTGGAACTAGCCCTCATGAGAGTCTCTGATGGCTTTAGCTGTCCCTAATCAAGTAAAATGTGGACAAAGGCAACCAGGGGAGTTGACAAGGACCTGATAAAAATAGCCCCTAGAAACAGCTGCATCAACAGCTCACCAATGGATCAAAGGCTTTCAGGGACCACCAGCAACTCGAAAACCTCAATCTCCTACTAGGATAGGATAAGATACATTCCACACCATCATTTCTATAACTATCACTTCTAACTACATCAATGGGGACCCCAAAAGGTATAGGGATGGGGGCAAGAAAGGGGGACAGGAGTATTATCTGAAATCTAGAACAATCTGCCTTTCCAGATACATACACATAAACACATAAATCATAGTACTAAAAAGGGTAAAACATAATCAAACAAAACTTTATACTATAAATAATAACTGTATCAAATAAAAACAACAAACATATAATCTGCAATCTAGGAGAAGAAAGAAATAATATTCCTGCTTTTCAGAACTGTCTAACTCATTGTGACTCCATTTGGGTCAGAACCTGGAATGGTTTGCCATTTTTTTCTCCAGATCATTTTAGAGATGTAGAAACTGAGGCAAAGAGGGTTAAGTGACTCATCTGCCAGGATCATACAGCTGGGAAATATCTGACAAGTTTGAATTGAGAAAAATGAGTCTTCCTGACTTCTGGCTGAGCTCTTCCTTTATTTCCCATCATAATAGTCCTAGTGGATAAGCTGAACTAGAACTGACCAAGTACCATCTTTTTATAATTATTCCAGGCCATCCCTGCCAATCACAAATTCTAACTTCCACATGGGTAGTCCTAATGTTTCAAGTAGAATACCTAGGGGTTAAAGCATGAGGCTCAGGGGCAAACAGGAAATGACCAGAACCATACGTGGTTCTGAGAGAACCAGGTCTTCAGGTCCTGAGAGAAAGAAGAATACTACTAGTAATGGTCAAATGGAGAAAATGCCTTTGGATTTGGCAACCGTAGGTCCTGCGCTTTTCTGTAACACTTCCTAGCTGATGTGCGGGACACATGGAGTCATCATGTCCACAACAAAGTAGCTCCTGAGGCAGTAAGGGTCCTGGATTTTACAGGAAGATTGGAGGGTCAGTTCTTTACTCCAGACCTTCTAATCGGTTCCCTTATCTTGCATCACAGGTAGCCAGCCAGATGCTAGGGACTGACCAGAAAATCAAATAGAAAAGCAAGTATGGTGCAATGGGGGTTGTTTTTGTTGTGTTTTGTTTTTTTTTTAACTCTCATCTTCTGTCTTAGAATCAATATCATGTCTTGGTTCCAAGGCAGAATTGCAGTAAGAGCTGGGTTAAGTGACTTGCCCAGGATCACCCAGTTAAGAAGTATCTGAGGCCAGACTTGAACCCAAGGTCTTCTGATTCAAGGTTTGGTAAGTTTTCTAAAATGGAAGAAGGCCATCAAGTAGGAGAAGGAAGCATCTCCAGAACAGATTCTGCTTTCTGCAAATGAATCTCATGATCTCATGGAGAATACTATCTCAGAGAGGCCTGAAAAAAGCAGAGGTTTTTAAAAATTATCACAACTGTATTTGCCATTTCAATAAATACTATACCCAAATATGGTATTTCAACCTGTCTTTAGACAATATCTTAGTTCACTAAGATCATCTTAGATCAATTACAGGTGTAGCACTCCTTACAATTGAAGGGATCCATTGGGGACAATCTTGGGTACCATTTCATATAGAGATTCAGAGGAAATTTCACTGGACATCCAAGGGACTCACTCGTAATACAGGGGTTCCTGGAGAAATTTTAGTTGTCCTCTATAGAAAGATGGCCAAGGTCCCAGATGGATAATCCCATGCACTGAGGATATTATGGAAGTTTTCACCCAGGGAATCTGGTTTCCCATCTTAGGGTAAAGAGGTGACTTCCAAGGGACCCCAGAGCCTAAATCCCTAGGGAGAGAACCTAGCTCTCCTTTCATACTGGGAATCATGTAAACTGGTTCCAAATGAGTTTCTGGGGTTGGGTGGGGAAGAACCAAGCTCAGAAAGGAACAAGATTTCCTTCCACAATAGAAGGCTTGATTTTTATTTTCCTTTTCTTTATTGCCTTTGGGTTTGGGACGGCCTTTGAAAGCACCAAGACAGGCCTTTATTAAATACTGAGCAAGTAATAATCCCTAGTAAACTTTCTGAAATGTTCTTTATTGAATCTAAATAACTCCATTTGGGGGAATTGTGATTTCCACCAGGACAGGTGGGATTCTGCAAATTCTGTGCCATTTTTTGAGACTCTTTCCTCTAAGACATTGAGAAAGCAAATGAAAGGCCAAAACTTAAGCCTTCCTAGTACCCCCAGAGAACTGTTCTATATTGGAGAATGTGGGCAATGAGATCAAAATACACACTAGTGATTTGCTTAGGCCAGCAAAATTGTTTTATGGGAGGAAGGTTGTAATGTAGAACTGGCCAATGAGGCATGCACAGATTTGTTCTTCCTGGTAGATTATGTAAAGCCATATTCTCTGCCTGCTGCCATCCCAATACTTTGGAGATCTAGTTTCCAGTCATGAATGACTGAGGGATTATGAGGAATGGAATGATGTCTGAAGAGCCAGAAAGACCAGTGATGAATCCAGAAATTGAGATGGCATACAAAGAAATCAATGTACCCCTCCCTTGGTATTTCTTTTCTTCTTGCTTGCCTGGTGACTTTAGGGTAGGTTTAGGATTTGAGTGAGAAAGATTGCTGAGAACTGCTGGATGGACATGGGGCAGCCAGTCCCAGGTCACCTACAGACAACATGTGTCCACAAATTCATAATATCCCTGATTCTTTTGTCTTTTGTGTTTATTCTTTCCTAATCGCAGTTGGATGAGTATTCTGAGATGGGCACACCCAGATGACCCATGAGACAGGGAGATCTATCCAAATCATCAGAGATCCCACCAACCACTGGAGTACCAGAGCTGTAGGCAGCCGTGGCTGAGTATAAAGAGAAGCTTGAGAAGCAATCTGCTTCAGTCAGATCAGCAGTATACCATCCAGAGAGTTGAGACAACTAAACAAAGTTATAATTCATCCATCTATTTTGCTAGATGACCCAAAGTCAGAAAAACTCAAATATGGCCTCCAACACTTGGTAGCTATGTGGCCCTGGGCAAGTCACTTAACCTTCTTTTTCTAAATTTCCCCATCTGTAAAATGAGCTGGAGAAGGAAGGGACAAACTGTAAAAATGGAGATTTGAACCCCAGACTTCAATCCCTAGAAGTCCTTGCTAGTTCCCAGATTGCCCTATAATCTCCCTGAGTCCTCACTCAGCTATTTAAACTAACTGTACTGCCTACACTCACTAGGCTTCTGCTTCTGGGCACATGCAGTTCTTTTTTTTTTTTTTTAACCCTTACCTTCCTGCTTGGAGTCAATACTCTGTATTGGCTCCAATGCAGAAGAGTGGTAAGGGCTAGGCAATGGTGGTCAAGTGACTTGCCCAGGGTCACACAGCTTGGAAGTGTCTGAGGCTAGATTTGAACCCAGGACCTCCTATCTCTAGGCCTGGCTCTCAATCCACTGAGCTACCCAGCTGCCCCTGGCACATGCAGTTCTCTACCAGGCAGGCAAAATGTAGGTTGCATGTGCTTTCTTATTTTGTATTTTCTTATTTTCTTAATCTTTAATAAACCTCATAAAAATATAATACTTTTAGCAGAAAAACTAAATTTAAATGTTACAGTTTTTGGTGACCACGAAGGGACAAGAACTTCTCAACATTTTTAGCCTAGATAATGATTGCTAAGCCACGTTTCTCCAATATACTTTTTTAGAAAACCATCTTGATCAGCTCCTACCAGCAGCCATCTGCTTCAGAATTTCTTGATTCAATATCACTCACCTGGTCCCAGCCCTTCTGGCCCGGCTACTTTTGCCTGTAATCTGGACCTGTTTGATTCAGATCACTCACCTGGTCCCAGCCCTGCCCACCCCGGCTGCCCGCTCAGGCTCTGGCTCATGCTCCTGGTCTCTCTCTTGCTCACCTGGCCCAGCTGATCCCAGCCCAACAACCCTAGCCTCAGAGCAGATCGCTCATCTCCCCAGGCCCAAGACTCACTTCCACCAGCTGGTAAAAAATGGGGGTGATTTTTCCTTAGGCTACAATTAGCCTCCACGTGGACTGGGGGCAGGGGATAGAAGAGGGGGAGAAAGAAGAGAAGGAAGGGACTTTTCCAAACAGGAACTTAAAGCATGGCTACTTTAAAAGGATATCTTTTGACTGCATTGATTCTTTTATTTACTTCATTTTACTTTAAATTTACTTTAAATTTACTTTATTTATTTATTTCCCCTGAGTGCCAGAGGAAAAATTCAGCTCCCTGCAACTCTTTAGCCAAATTTGAGATGCCTCACTATGAGGAGGCAACTCAGTGACTTAGTGGATTGAGAGCCAGGCCTAGAGACAGGAGGTCCTTGGTAAAAATCTGGCCTCAGACACTTCCTGGCAGTGTGGCCCTGGGCAGGTCATTTAACCCCCATTGCCTAACCATTACCAATCTTCTGCCTTCTGACAATAGGCATCTAAATGGATAAAAATCCATGGAACTTTAAAGAGACTGGAGGTTATATTTTTAAGGCATTTCAGACTCCAATGTTTTATAAAAATCTCTGTATTCTATTGCATTTTACTGATTCTTTTAAGGTTTAACTTTGTGATTTTAAGTTCATACATTACTGCATTCAATACTATTCTATTACATTGAATCATTTTGATGTACTGGGTTTTAACTACTGTTAAATTCTGTTGCTTTTCCCCTATAACCATACTGAGCAAACATTATTGAGTAAGCCCATATAAAAACAGCTTTTCTATTTTTGACTTTGTAAATTGTCACATAGAGGATAGATGAACTCCATCAGAAAATTGCTACAACAACCTTTGGAAAATTTAATGAGCTAAATATCTCAACTTGATTTTAAGGATTCTTTAGACATGGTTTTTAGAATTTTTTTCTTAACAATCTCTGATCATTTTGCTTGCCCCTAACATGAGGTAAGGCCCATTTTAGTAGCTGAAGTGAAATACAATTATAATCCCAAATCCTGCATTTATAAAAATGTGAATGGAAGTTGAGAAGTTAATCCCAGGGCATTGTACCCCTAAAAAGCCTCCCAAATAAAAAATGGGGAACATCTCTCATTTATACTCTTCAGCTCACTTTACAAAGGTTTGGTTTTTTCCTAGACTCCTCTGCCACATTTTTTGCAATGATATCTAGATTTCTTGATGATGTTCTAGACCCAAAATAAGTTTTACTTTTTTTGAAAATATGTTTACCAAGGTTGAAAGATTTGCTATGTTTGTAAAAAATGTGACAAATATCCATCAGTTCATAGGCTTTTAAAAATGCCATACAGCAACTCATGTGTAAAAAATGATAGTGTGTTTGTTTGTTATTGTAATTAACTGGACTATTGAGAATTTTGGGGATACCTACATGTTTGTACTACTGTAAAAAAAAAAGTTACCTTGTAAAATTCATTTGCTTGTACTCACAGTGGATCATGGCCAAATATGAAGAGGAAATGGATCTCATTTTTGGTGTGAAAGCCCTGTATTCTATATTTTCTTAGCTGACAGTGTGCTAATGATTATAAGCTAAATTTTTTTAATTTTAAAATTCTTTTATTATTATATTTTTCTTGCATGTGCAATATAGTATTTCAGTTTTTTTATCTTTTTTTTCTCCTTTTTATATTTGAAGCACATGTCATCAGTATTAAAATTTTCTTTAACTTTTTGATTTTGCAGTAATATAAGTTTAACATACATTTGCTAATGCATGCCCCAAAAGCTTGAGACTATAAAAATGATGCCACTAATTGTTTAAACAAAATTATGGGTCTTTGCTTAATGAGTCTGTCTGATTCCAGGACAAGATATACAAAAGAGCCATTGCACAGGGCCAAAGATAAACCAATCCAGGATGGATTGATGCACTTCTAAGCCAATACAAAGGACTTGAACCTAGTGTGAAGACTCAAGGTTGCAACTCTTAACATACGTTAAGACGTAGGCCTTCCTTGTATCCACACTCACTCTTTGTGAAAATACTTAGACGAGTATCCCAAACTTTGCTCCAAACTTGGCTCCTATAATCTAGTCCCTTTTCTGTCTTTCATAGTGTCGCAAACTTTCTGTAGTCCTAGCTACTGACTGGGTAAATGTATCATTGCTTAGATCATTTTAATTGGACCCTGATTCAAGGTCCTGTTATAGATTTACTTTTCCTTTACTTGGAATTTTTACACATAAGACTTTGATAGTCTATATTTTCATCCAAAAATTTTCTTTTTCATTTGGATTTTTCTGATGTCTTTTTAATTTCTCTTGCCAATTGATTCATATACCTCATAACTCAGCCATGCATCCCTAAGTGATCCTGTGTTTTTCAATCCCCCTCTTCACGGGGAAATGTAAAAATATTATTATTATTTTAAATTGCAAAGTTTAAATTCCTTTTAGGAAGAATTTTAGGTTAAGAAAGATGATATCTCTCTGAATCCAGAAACTGAACTGTTTGGAGAAGACACCATGAAGATGCCTCCAGACCACAAGCTGCACGAGAAGATCAAGATTGAACTTAGGGTGTGGTTGATTGTACATTTATTTGTATCTATACTTTCATGCAAAAGGGGACTGCCCCCTAACTGGCTTTTGTCAATGCGTCTAGCAGTTATTGGTTTTGTTCTTTTTTCCTCTTATCCTCAAATTATTGTAATCTTTAAATTGATTATGTTTTCATGTTCCTTTTGGGGAAAATCTTTTCACAATAGGATCAAACGGTGAAATGTAAAAATGGAGATTTGAACCCCAGACTTCAATCCCCAGAAGTTCTTGCTAGTTCCCAGATTGCCCTATAATCTCCCTGAGTTCTCACCTGAGTGAGAGAACACAATGGCTATTTAAACTAACTGTACCACCTGTGCTTGCTGGGCTTCTGCTTCTGGGCACATGCGGCTCTCTACCAGGCAGGCAAAATGTAGGTTGCATGTGCTTTCTTATTTTGTATTTTCTTATTTTCTTAATCTTTAATAAACCTCATAAAATATAGTACTTTTAGCAGAAAAACTATGTGTTTTCTATATAAATGCTTCAGTATCTACAAATTTCAAATTTTAATCCCTTCCCCCCCCAAATCATGTGTGTGTGTGAGAGACAGACAGACAGACAGACAGACAGACAGACAGATAGAGACAGAGAAACAGAGACAGAGAGACACAGAGACAGAGAGACAGAGAGGGAGAGAGGAAAGAATGTGTCTCCCACTTTAAAGGGGATGTTTTGTAACAACTGTCCCTGCTTAGTAAATGTACCTTTGTAAAAGCTAATGAATTCTGGCTAATTAATAGCAACTAAGTTATACTAAAGTGAAAATATTGAAGGGTTAATCCCTCAGGGTTAACCCTAGATCCTATGGAAAGGCACCATTAGTTGCCAATGTAAATGGAAGTTGGGAGAGAGAACCCAGAGAATGCTGAGTCACTTTAGTAGAAAAGTTTTCCTTTTCTAGGAATTCTCTAATATCAGTAGAATCAAAGGTCCTATTTCTACTGCCTATATGCAAAAAGAGACAGTTAACTGAACAATAAACACCCTAAAGTAATTAAAGGAATATTTGCCAATTCATCCAAAAAAGAAAATACCAAAGGACAAGATAAATAACTTACAAAGATACAAAGCAATTTTGAAGAAATTATAATATTAACTGAAGTAACAAAAAGCAGACTAAATGTAGATGGGCTCAGATCATCAAGAGTGGAGTCAGCAAATAAGCACAATTCACCATAAAATTTTAAAATATATATTTCAGTGGTTTCAATACAGGATTTTTAAAAAAGCAAGCTTGGCAGATAAATCAGGAAGATTAAACCTTAAACATATTAGGATTCCAGAAAATATAAAAAATAGGGGAAGGGAGGAGTTAAAGAAAGAATAGAAGCTATATCTTATCAGTGAAATAATTATAGAAAATTTCCCAGAGTGGTCCAGACTAGGTAACATTCAAAAAAATTGGAAAAGAGTTCTAGGACCAATCATGGATAAACCCAAAATTTAAATCTATAAGTTATGATTATTAAAGTTCAATATCTCAAGTAATTATTCAAGCTTTGAAAAAGAATAAAATAAATTACTTCTCCCCAAATTCCCTATTAGGATATACTTACATTAAAATATTTAATGATGTTTCAATGCATTTGTAATTTCATTGATATGACTGTTATCTCTGACCTTACAGATCATAAGTCATCCACATCTCATCCTTTGCAATTTTTACTGATGTCCTTTCATAAGCCCATGAAGGGGGTCCATCCACTGTGATATGGATCTTTCTATAGTTTTCCTGACATGGCTTGATAGCATGTGGATACCAATGGAGCAGGCAGACTGTCTACTAGTAATCCCTCACTCTCACCCCACAAGCATCCCACTTTCTTCTCCAGTCATATATTTCTCTGCCATTCTTTGAACTATTTCTCCAGCACAAATCTTCATCAATAAAATGTGACAGCCTGCACAACCCACCTTATACCCCCCCCCACTTTGACTTCTGAGTGATCCTAAACTAAACTCTTCAAAGGCTGTGATTCTATAATTCAGACATAGGACAACATCAGAAGAATATTAATGCTTTTAAAAAAACAAAAACAACAATTAAACCACAACAAAAAATCAAACAAATGGATCTTTATTTCCAAGAACTCCAGAATAAAAGTGGAATATATATTCACTTAAAACAATATCATAGCTTCAGACACTTCCTAGCTATGTGACCCTGGATAAGGCATTTAACCCACATAGCCTAGACCTTTCTGCTTTTCTTCCTTGGAACCAATACATATTATTGATTCTAAGATGGTAGGCAAGGGTTTAAATATATATATATATATATGTATATATATATATATATACATATATATATATATATACTATAAGCCTGTAATCATCAATATTCAAGTTTATACAACATTCTATAAGTTGTTGTTTTTTTTAATTTAAAGCCCTTACCTACCATCTTAAAATCAATACTATGCGCCAATCCTAAGGCAGAAGAGCGGTAAGGGCTAGGCAATGAGGGTTAAGTGACTTGCACAGGGTCACACAGCTAGGAAGTGTCTGAGGTCAGATTTGAATTCTGGACCTCTTGTTTCTGAGTCTGGCTCTCAATCTACCGAACCACCTACCTATCCCCAACTCCACCTCAGTTCTATACATTTGTTTGGGGGGTTGTTTTGTTTTGTTTTTAAAGAAAAGCAATAGATTATGTTTTAGGATAAAATACTGTCAAGTTCATGTCTGTTAGGTCAAATAGTTTCTAGTATGATTAATGAAAAAAATTGTGTATGTATACATATAAATATCCAAGAATATGCATACTTCGGGGACCACTTCAGGAAACTGGTTAAAGTTGACAAGAAAAATAACCGAAGGTAATGGCAGCGGATTAGGACAAGCACAAACACCAATTCTTACTCGTGACCACACCAGACACACCCTCGTTCCCACTGAGGCAACAGAAGAGGTGAGCGCAAAGGCTGGCAGCAGGAGCCAGTTGGACCACTCCAGCCACGGGAGGGGGTGGGGTCGGGGCTGGAAGTAGAAGCGGACTGAGGAGTGGGACGCCGAAGGGCCTGGACCTGGGGCGCTGCCTGGTTCACGTGGGCGGAGAGCCGTTGAAGGTCCATGCTTGAGGCTCGGCTGTCCTCTCGGGCTGAACGCTGGCTGAGGAGGTGACTTGGGAAGGGGAGGAGGAAGAGGAAGTGGCGGTGCCGGGGAAACGAAGGAAGACTAGGGTGGACGGGGGCAGCGTCGGACTGGGGACTGAAGAGGCGCGAGCTGCCCGGGGCGGGGTTGTCGGCTCGCCGTACACCCTGCAGTGCCCCGTGCCCTCGGTGTCCGCCTGGGCAGCCCCCTGAATGACGGGCGGAAAGTTCGAATTCGACGATGGCGGCTGGGAGGAGGGCAAGGCGCACGGACACGGAATCTGCACGGGACCCAAGGGGCAGGGGGAGTGCTTGGGCTCCTGGGTGGTCCCACGGCTTCGAGGTTGTAGGTGGCCACACCTGGCCCAGCGGCAACACGTGCCAGGGCTACTGGGCGCAGGGGAAGCGGACTTCCCCAATGGACTGGAGGGATGCGGCATGGATGCGGGGTTCGCTGAAGCGTGCCCTACGGCATGGCTACTGGGATCCGCTCACCCCTTCGAACATCTCTGGCTTCTCTGCGCAGTGAACAGAGCAATGGCAGCGTACTCCAGGGCATTACTTACCTCTGATAGTCCAGCTCGAAGAAGAGCTGGGTTTGTCCTCAATTTCCACACTGATGCTGAATTAATGACTAGTAAGAAAAAAGGAGGCTTATTTAGAAGAGGATCCCCCCTTGGTAGTATGAAACTTAGAAAATCGGAATCCGAATCATCCAACTCGGGTAAGCGTAGCTCTGCCCGCGGCGATGCAGCTATGAGCAGAATTGGCTCTGGTGATGCCAACTCAACTCAACAATTCGTTTTGGGGATGGTGATTGTGATTATTATCCAATGGAAGACCACAACAGAAGCTTACATGGGAGAATGGAAGACTGACAACTGCAGTGGTTTGGGCATTAGTGAGCGCTCAAATGGAATGAAATATAAAGGAGAATTCTGGCTCAATAACAAGAGGCATGGATATGGATGTAGAGTGTTTCCTGATGGCTCAAAAGAGGAGGGAAAATATAAAAATAACTCTGGTCCGTCTTATAAGGAAGCAGCTTATACTAATAAGAAACCAAAAAAACTTGGGAGAAGGTGGACCGAGCCATAGAGGGTGCACAAAGGCAGCTGCTATGGCAAGAACAAAAGTGGAAATAGCCACTTCAAGGACTGCACATGCAAGAGCTACAGCAGATGCTGCTGATCAGGCTGCCCTTTCTGCCCACCAAGAATGTGACATTGCAAGGGCTGTTGTAAGAGAGCTTTCACCAAATTTCTATCAACCAGGTCCTGACTATATCAAACAGAGATTTTAGGAAGGCATAGAAACTAAAGAAAATCCAGAAGAAAAGTCCCAGAAAAGCCACCTTCACCAAAGGAATCTCCTCATTTTTCTAGGAAAGGCACAACTCCCCCCAGATCTCCTGAGCCAAGTTTAAAATCAAACCACTCTCCTCAGCCTTCCTCCCCCATGAAAAAGCAAAACCCTAGCTCAGGGGCAAGACTCAATCAAGAAAACAAGAGTATTGATGATGAGCATGTAACAGCAGTTGTCAACAAGTCCCTACTTTCAAAGGTACCCCTAAAGGAGGAGGTAACGGTATTGCCTCAGTCCAAATACTCTGGCCAACAAAATACCTCCTTCCATTCTGGTAATGGGGAGTTGCATTCACAGTATCATGGCTATTATGTGAAACTGAATGCACCATTGCATGAATTATTTACAGTGATACAGTAGAAAAGAGGTGAAGGCCTGAACTAGGATCATTTCAGTGGTAGCATAAAGAAGAAGACAAAGACGACAATGAGGACAAGGAGGAAGATGGAAGTGTGAACCAGTCTTCTTTGGCACTGGTACCCAAGCAACCACATCAGAAGTCAAGTCCCCCTAAATCCATGACAAAACTAGTTGCCAAAGAAAGCAAACCTGAACCAAAAGTGAAGAAGTATGAACTTGCCACACGAAAGAATCCAGCAAATGATTCATATTCTTCTTTGGAAAAAGAAGATAATTCAGTGAGTTTTACAGGAAATCTCTTCCTCTGACCTAATACATTCTCTTAGGGGATTTTCCTTTCCACTAGCAATGTGAAATGTTTATTAGCCAAGAGATTATTGAATTACTTAAACCAAGGTATAAATGTGCACAGAATTGTTTCTAAAGTTCAGCATATTGTTTCGAAACCAAGGACTTTCAACTCAGAGGTCTTCCAATATTCATTTTCCAGTCAAATTAAGATAACTCAGAAAACTAATAGTTGCCTACCCACATTTTTTACCTCTCTTGTTTTCCAGTACTGGAAGCAATGTTTTAATTACTAAGAAGAAGTTATAGCTGTTCTTTAATGACTGCTATTAATACCTGCTGTTCAAAAACGCTGTCATAGGCTTGAAAGAGGAAAAGATAGAGATGGTACAGAAGCTGCTTTCAAGAGACTTAAATCTAGTAGGGAGTAAAAGGCATGTGCACTAAAGACTTGGATACTAGAGAGTCTGTTAAGTACAAAATAGCAATATGCTTTGAGAAAAATTTAAGGGGGAAACTATGACTTTTCCATGAGGTCCCCAGGGAAAGTTCCAAGAAGGAAGTATTGTCTAGGTTTAACCTTGAAAAAAAGAGAAATTCAGGGTTGATAAGGGATCCATTCAAAAGGACAGTGTGAAAAATGTGAGAGGTAAAAGGAAGCAAGATGGAAATAGTGCCTGAGACTTGGCTGGTTGTCCTGAAAAGTCAAGTACATGAAGAAAGGCAGTATTGAAAAGATAGGTTGAAAGTCCGTTTTAGATGGCTATATGTTCTAGGATCAGTTTATATTTTATTCTCTAGGCAATGGGAAGCTACTGAAAGATTTTTAACTAGAGGACTGATGTGATTAATCATGAGGAAGATGCATGAGAAAGATTCTGCACTAAGTAATGTGAAGGATAGTTTGGGGATCAATTAGGAGAATTATTTACAGTGATACAGTAGAAAAGAGATGAAGGCCTGAACTAGGATCATTTCAGTGGTAGCATGAAGAAACAGGTGATTGTGAGAGGTACAGGGTAGAGAGGATCAATGGAATTTGGTAATTTTTTGGACCTGGAGACCAAATGAGAGAAGGAGGAATTAAAGATAACTGTGAGGTTCCTGGGATGCATGACTAAGAGATGATATCAACAGAAATATAGAAGTTGAAGGAAGGGCAAGCTTTAAAGAAGAGATCAGGAGTTGAGTTCAGGGTATATTGAGTTTTCAGTGCCATCAATTCGTGGAGTAGAAATATCCAGCAGGCAGTTGTAAAGACAGATATTTATCTATGGGAAAACCTTGCCAGGGAAGGTAAAGATTTAAGGATAGTATGTATAAATGTGATAATTTAAACAACTGGAAGTTAATGGGCTCAGCTAGAAAGAAAATAGAACCCATGAAAGAACCTCCTCCTCCTCCCACCTCCATTTCTACACCTCCATGTAGGAAATGATCAGGAGTCAGCAAAGGACTAGTTAGAATGGTAAGAAAAGATATATAGGAAAACCGTATCATGAAATCAATTAGGGGAGAAGGCATCGAGAAGGAGAGTGATAACTGTGTCAAATGCATAAGATTAATCAAAGATAGTGAGAGCAGAAAGAAAGCCATAGATTTGGCATTAAAAAAGCCATCACTCTGGAGGAAGAACTTCTTTTTAATCCTTACCTTCCATCTTAGAATCAAAAGTATGTATGAGTTCTTAAGGCAGAAGAGTAGTAAGGGCAAGGCAATGGGGGTTAAGAGACTTGCTCAAGGTCACAGGGCTAGGAAATGTCTTGAAATCAGATGTGAACCCTGGAGCTCCCATCTGCAGGCCTGGCTCTCAATCCCCCTGAGCCATCTAGCTGCCTCCAAAGAGAACACTTTTCAGAGGAATAGCAAAGATAGAATCCAGATTTCAATGGTATAAAAATTGGGTCTCAGACAATGCTCCTAGGTACTCCTTTGTTACCAGAGCTAATCAGCATCCTTACACAAATATGCACATATAGGACCCCTTTAGTCTTCAGTTTCCTCACCTCTAAAAGAAAACAGTATCATAGCCTATTGGCTAGAGGGTTAGTCAGGAAGATCTGGGTTCAAGTTCAATTCTCTGTGTTCCCAGACAAGTCTTTAATATATGTTATAGATGGGCTCCAGGTCTACATTGTAAGAATAATTTTATAGTTGTGACCTAAACTATATTTAGTTATTATGCCATAGGATATCCCAAATAAGAAAATACCAAAGTCAGCTGGAAATTATGGTGATTTTAATTAATATAGAGGAAAGGAATTAAGGAGAAGAGAGAGAGAGAGAGAGAGAGAGAGAGAGAGAGAGAGAGAGAGAGAGAGAGAGAGAGAGAGAGAGAGAGAGAGAGAGAGAGAGGAAAGAGTTAATTTAAACTGCTCCAGCTCAGACTGAGCCAGGCAGCAGTCAAAGGCCTTGGCCAAGGGGCCTCCCCTGAGTACCAAGGGAAAAGGGAATCAGTCTTATCACTTACCACAATACCATCTCAAGGAAGCTGTCTGTGGGAGCCCCTCCAGGCTCGAGTTCCAGAATCAAACTGGCATCCAGGCCTGCTCACAGGAAGTGATCAGTCAGATCCACCTCTCCAGGGAAAGAGACCAAAGAGAGGAAGTGACGCTCCCTATGTAGATGGTTTTACGTCACTTTCCTGCGTCTTATCTGTACCAATGGTAGCTTAGCTTGACTTAGGACAGCCCAGGGGTCTACCACCTGTTTCTGTACATGTCTTTCAAAGGCCATCCTTCTACATACTTAATCCTTAAGTATGGGTGCAGACATTCCTGACCTTGTTAGACTAAGTAGGGTGCAGCAATGTAAAGTACTACAAGACATTCCTGATTCTGTTAAGGAGAGTGTCTTCATTGTTACAATCAGGAGATAGCTAACTCAAATCTTCACAATCCCCCCCTGATGATCATTGGGAGACAAGTCTCCCCATTGAGCATTTAACATAATCATCTTGTAGTCCTAAAGCACTTCTAAATACAAATGTATACAATATTCAATTTCTAAGAGGAAATTGCAATAGTTAGGGAAGAATAGAAAAGAGAGAAAGCAAAACCAATGTTTTGCTAGGCGCATTGGCAAAAAGCCAAATTAGGGGCAGTTCCCTTTGGCATAAAAGTGTACATTTACAATAAATGTTCAATCAAACTTCAGTTCAATCAATCACATCCAAAGTTCATTCTTGATCTTCTTGATGTAGTGTTACAGACAAAAGAGCGGTTGGTTAAACTGTGACCACGAAAATATGATTTCAAGACTTTGAATTGCCAAAACTGTAAAGATAATTTTTGTGTCTTGATTTTATATTAAAAATAAAGTGGTCACCATGGGAAAATTTCCCAAATATGAAATACCTAAGTCAGCTGGGTTTTTATGGAGATTTTAACTAATACAAATAAGGAATTAAGGAAAGGGAGAGAGAGTAAGAGGAAATAATAGGAAAAGGGGCCTAGGCCATTGGTCTAAGCCTGAGCTTTAAGAGAGACCAGTCAGTCTTTAATCCACTCACCACAAGATTTGTCCCAAGCAAGATTCTAGTGTTCAGAGAGACCCAGCTACTCCAACTAGTCCGAGCTCCAACTCAGCTACCAAAGCTGCACTTATTTCAGCCACTGAGAGAGAGACCAGCCTCCAATTCAGCTCCAAAGCTGAATTACCTTTCAGAGGCCTTCTGACCTCCTTTTAAAGAGAATTTTCTCCTATGTCACCTCCCCTAAGTTTTCACATCAACCAATCACAGTAGACGTTTTCCAAAGGACTGACCATTCTTAATTCACACCTGAGTAAACTAAAACTTTTGAGTAATTCAAACCTGAGTAGACTAATCTTGTCCTTTGCAAGTTGCCTGATTAATTTGATCTTCATAGGTACTTAGCACCCCTTTGTATTAGATCTAAAAATAGATCTAGCTTAAGGATTCTTGCTTCACTTTAAGTATGGGTTGGGGACTTTTCATTGTTCAATTAGGAGTTTACAACTTTATCTTCCCCTAAAGTATGCCTAAGTATGGGTGGAGTAAATGTTAGAGTTCCCACCTACATTCCTGACCAAAGTCCCTTCATTGTTTTAAAATAGGGAATGGTCCTAACCAATGTTCTAAGGTAGAGTCTGAGAATTTTTAAGATTCACAAGTCTGAGAAATTTTAAGATTCACAGTAGTGTAGGTTTTCTGGCATCTTTCTGCAACAGTTCATTCTCTGGATTTAGGAGTTAGCAAGCTTCTTCCTTGAAGATCTTTTCTCAAACAAAATTCAAAATCTTGGATTTTTATTAAAATACAATCCCCCCTGAAGTGGGTGTTAAAAAACATCCAGTTTAGCTCAGGATGCATGGTTGAGTTATGGGGTTGTATGAGTCAATTATCAAAAGAAGAGAAAAGCAAAACAAAAAAACCCCCAAAATATAAAGAAAAAAATGGAAGAAAGTTAAACATTTGGTAGAAAGAAAACTTCAAAATCAGAATCAAAATATCAAAATCTATGTATATAAAATGTTGAGTAAGCAAGAATAAATTCATAATAGGCCCTTGTACAGGTCCAATTTAAAGTAATTTCTATCCCACAAGTCTGTAGGACAGAATGCAGTAATATTTCATGTACACATTTGCAGCCAAGACTATAGGAAGTTGCCATACTATAAGAAGAAAAGGAACTAGACTTTTATTTTGATAGGGAAGCGTCATTCCCTGGTCTGATTTTTTGTCATTCTCAGGGATATGGGGAGCCAGGATGATAGTCAAACTTTGGTACTTATCTGAGTACTTCACAAAGAATGTAGATACAAGGAAGTCTTATGACTTAACATATGTCAAGCATCGCAACCTCAAGTCTCACACTAGTTTTTCAAGTCCTTTTGTATTGGCTTAGAAGTGCATCAATCTGTGCTCCTTGTTTTTATCCCATTTCCTAGAATCAGACAGAAACATTAATCACAGTCCCATAACAATTTATCAATAAATGGCAGGTTCCCACAGTTTAAAGCTTTTGGGTATGCATTGATATTATAACAAATATATATATATACATATATATGTACATATATATAACATATTACTGCAGAAAAAATGATATTAATTATATGTACCTTTAGTACAAGAAATGAGAAAAAAGGGAAAATAATAAAATATTCTAATCAAAATAAAAGAAAAGCAATAATAAAATAAGGAGGAAAAGAGAAAAAAATCATGAATTCAATGTGTTCTCAAAAAAACCAGCATCCACTTGACAATGGATTATTATCTCCAATGTATGTGATAGGATACAGTCAATCAGTCTCAACAGAAGATACTCTCTTCACATGTGAGCAATGAATCCAAGAGTCCTTCTCTCCAAACTGTATAGATGTTGGAGTAGTTAACAATATTTGGAATGGCCCTTTCCAGGAAGGCTGAGTTGCTCCAGTACACTGGAAATTCTTAATATACCCTTTGTCTCCTGGGTTCAGGTCATGAAGTGAAAAGTCTAGTGGTCCGGCTTGTACTGCAGCTCCAGATTCATGGAGTTCACACAGTTTGTGCTATAATTTGTGTATATAGGAAGCAATAGTAGTATCTCCCCCTAATAGTGATGTATATGCAGGGGAGAAAGGTTTAGCCTGTATAGGTGGATGTCCAAAAAGCATCTCAAATGGTGAGATGTGTAGGTCTCCTCTAGGCCTGCTTCTAAGATAAAATAGGGCCAGAGGGAGAATTTCAGGCCATTTTAAATGTGCCTCAGTGCATAATTTGCCAATCATAGTTTTAAGTTCTCTGTTCATTCTTTCAACTTGGCCTGAGCTCTGGGGATAATATGGTACATGGAATTTGGGAGTTATCCCCAAGCAAGAATATATCTGATTTAAGACAGAATCAGTAAAATGGCTTCCTCTATCTGAATCAATATGTGCTGGCAGGCCAAAGTGAGGAATAATTTCTTTTAAAAGCACCTTAGCAACAAAAGCCACTGTGGCTCGGGTCGCAGGAAATGCTTCCGGCCATCTGGTCAGTTGATCTACTATGACTAGACAAAATGTATAATGTTCAGCCTTTGGAATTGTTATGAAATCTATCTGTGGATGCTAAAAAGGTGTGTAAACCAGAGGACACCCGCCAAAGGCTTTGCCATGAAAGGCATTTTGGTTATATGCTTGGCTGGTAGATCAGGCTATACACACCTTAGAGGCTATAGTAGTTATACCAGGGGCTATCCATCAGTTCTGTAGCTGGATTCCCTTTTCCCATTTCAATCATGTTAGTAAATAATAGTGTGTAGAGAAAAACATAGAAAGGCAGATCCCTTTAATAGCTGCCCTATTAAACACATAGTATGTATTTAATAAAAGAAGGCTGCCAACAATTCAAGGAGACCTGGATCTTTTAAAATGGTAGTTCTTGTAAGGGACTTTAATACCCCATTATCCAAATACAATAATTCTAGTAGAAAAAAAATTTAAATATGAACCACTTATTAAATGTCAATGAATTAGCAATCATTTATTAAGTATCTATTATTGGTTTAATATTGTTGTTATTCCTCCTTCATTTTTGAGGAGGACCAGTGGTACCATGAGAGTGATGTTTTGACTTGCTTGTAAGTTGGACTTAAGCAGACAAAGTTGCCAAAGTCTTCAGCCTTAAACTCTCTTCCAGAGTCTTGGAAGTCCAGGGGGAAGACAAAAGTCAGGATGACTGGCAATGTCCCAAGATGCAGTGGATAACCTTGGCATCATTGATGCCTGACCAAGCTCTAGGATATCCACAAAACATGCTTCAGCTGCCTTTATGACTGTTGGAAAAAATTGTTTTCATTTGCCCCTTCCACCAGAAGTCTTCATTTGCTTGAGGTAGACATCCTCCTCACTCACCAACAGGTTTGAAATCTGTCAGTTACTCTCAACCTGGTTTAGCCCATCTGCCTAGATGATTTACTACAGCATGGCCAATGCACATGCTACAGCTTCTTGGAGACACAGGTGAGAGTTGGGTGGGAGGTGGATGCCATAAGTGGATGAGCAGCCCTGAAAAGAGTATGGCAAGCCTTCACCCCAGAGGTGTTAGTCCTCCATGAACACCCCATATGCATATGCCCTTGTACCACCTAGCTGCCCTATTTAGCACCTACAATGTACTTATAAAAGAAGGCTAAAATTATCAACATAAAAGGTTTTGATCAATGATACATGTAAAACCCAGTAGAATTGTGTGTCAGCTGGGAAGGGGGGAAGAGAGGAGGGAAAGCACATGAATCATGTAACCATGGAAAAATAGTCTTAATTAATTAAATAAAATTTTTCAATTAAAAAATAAAAGAAGGCTAAGAGCAATTCAAGTAGAATTGGGGTTTTTTAAATAGTCTTAGTAAGAGATTTCCAATTATTAAATGTCAATGAATTAGTGATCATTTATTAAGCACCTTCTGTGTGCCAGGCACTGTGCTAGCCACTGGGGATATCAATATAAAAGCAAAACAGTTTTTGCCCTCCAGAAGTTCCCATTCTTTCAGGGGAAACAACCTATTCATATGTAGGTTTACAAAAAATAACTACAAAATAAAAGTAATAACAGGGATGCTAGCAACTGAAAGCATAAGGAAATGCCTCATGTAGAAAGGAGCACTTGAGCTAAGTTTTCAAGATTAAGGATTTTATGAGGTAAAGGGGAGGAGAGAGTATGCCTCAGACATCAGGATACATCAGGGGAAAAACACAAAGACAGAAATTGAAGTGCCATGTATGAGTAATGGTAAGAAGACCAATCTGATTGTACCATAGAGTACAAGAAGGGAATTCATGCACAGTGATATTTGATGGCCAAGTGAGAGCCAGTTGCAAAATATTTTAAAAGTCAAATGGAGTTTATATTTCATCCTAGAGTAGTAGGGAGCCACTGAGATTTGTTGAGTAGGTGAGGGCCATAGTTAGACCTACGTTTTAGGAAGATCATTTTAGTAGATTTGTGGAGGATGGATTAGAAAAGTGAGAGACTTGAGAAAAGAAGACCAATTAGACGTCTATGACAAGATCCAGGTGAGAAAGAAGGAGGACCTGAACTAGAGTGGCAACTGTGTAGATAGAGAGAAGGATCAAGAGAGGTGGAGGTAGAAAAGACAGGATTTAGTAAATAATTTGATTAAATGAAGCATATTCTATTATATCCAAAAGAATGATGAACATTTGACCATGATTAAATGTGTGTACAATAAATAATGCAGCAGTTAAATATATCAAAAGAAAGTTACTAGCATTATAAGCAGGAATAGATTGAAATTTTAGTAATAATCAACAAGAGACTTTAATACTCCTTTATCAAAATATGGCAAATCCAGATTTTGTAATGAACAAATAAATCACAACCATGAATTGTTTGGTTTTTTTAAACCCTTACTTTCCATCTTAGAATCAATACTGCATATTGGTTCCAAGGTAGAAAAGCAGTAAGAGGTAGGCAATGGGGGTTAAGTGACTTGCCCAGAGTCACACAGCCAGGAAGTCTGAGGCCAGATTTGAACCCAGGACCTCACATCTCCAGGCCTGGCTTTTAATCCACCAAGCCACTTAGCTGCTCCCTTATGAACAGTCTATTGAATATCCTGAAAATTATGAGTATGTAGAGAGACTTGAATGGAGAAATTTCAGAAAGCACATTCTTTGCAAGTTTACACAGAACTCTTACAAAAATAGAAAACAGAAATAATCTATGATTTTTTTTCTGCATGAAAAATTCCCATCATTCATACTTCAACCCATTTTTTACTTATAAGAGGCCAACTGCCCAAGGAAAGCAGCCTGGTGTGGTAACCAGGAAAAGTAATGAATTTAAAGTCAGAGGGTCTGGATTCAAATCCCAACCCCAGGACATACTCCTTCTGTGACCTTATGGAATCAATCAATTAATCAATATATATTTATCACTCACTTTCTATGTGCTAAGCATTGTACTTAGCACTGGGAATTCAAAAAGAGGCAAAAGATAGTCCCTTCCCTCAAGGAGCTTACAGTCTAATAGACCAAACAAGATACAAACAAATTTATACAAAGCAAGATTATAAAAATAATAGAGAGGAGGCACTGGAATTAAGAGGGATGTCTCTTATTCAATACATACATTTGAACCCAGGATCTCCTATCTCCAGGTCTGGCTCTCTATCCACTAAGCCACCCAGCTGTCCCAATAGAATTGTTTATAAACAAACTTTTTTTAATCAGAAAGAAAATATAAATGATCAGAATTAGACATTAAATAGATCAGATAGGTCACCATAAATATCAAAATAAATTGAGAATATCATCATAGAGTATTACACATAGCTTTCTGCAAATAAATTAGAGAATTTATATGAAGGATGATTATTTGCAAAGACATAAATTACTCACATTTAAAACTTAACTAGCACAATCTCAAATGAAGTACTTATATTCTCTTGGTGATTTCATTGTCTCCTGCGTATTCAATTATCAACTCCCAGATCTCCAGATTCAGTCCTCATTTCTTTCCTGAACCCTAGGCCCATGCCACTAGCTGCCAATTGAATTTCTCCATCCCTATGCCCTACAGGCTTCTCAAACTCAACATGTCCAAAATAGAACTCATCATCTTTCTTTCTAAGTGCATCTCTCCTCCAGATTTCCTTCTTTGTATTGAGAACATGATTGACCTTCCAGTCATCTAGGTTGTCAAACCTCAAAGTCATCTTTAATGTTTCCCTGTCTGCAAGATACAAGTCAAATTCATATTCTTAAATAAAACCAATAAAGACCCATGGAAAAATTATTTAAAAAGAAATCCTTTTTACAACTACCACAAAATTATTAGATACTTGGGAAATAAACCTATATGCATAAGCATATGACTTTAATTATTCTAGGGCTTTAGAATTAACAAAGTGTTTAAAGTTTATTGTCTATTTGAGACCCACAGCACATAGACACACACACACAAACACAAACACAAATACCTCTGCCTCACCAAGCTAGATACTAAAAGCGTTATCATCATGCCCATTTTGCAGCTGAGAAAACTAAAACTCAGAAAGATTTAGTTATTTTCCAGGATCTCATAACTAACAAATATCAGACTCAGGATTTAAAACTTGACTCTGAATCTATGAATTATGTCACAATGCTTCTGATAGTCAGAAATCAGAGAAGATTTAAATTGCTGCTTTCCTGCAAGATTCAGTTCAAGTACCACTTCTCCACGAGGCTTTTCCTGATATCTCTTACTGCTTGTAGTGTTCCTCCCAAACTTAGCTTGTTTTATATTTCTTTTGTATATAATTTTTCTATGTTGTGTATTTATAGAGAGATCATGTATTTATTTTGTAATTTTATACATATCATATATATTTTGTATTTTATATTATTGTATATATTTTGTATTTATATGTATTATATATTTATTTTGTATATATTCACCTTACGTAGATTTATATGTGTGTGTGTGTGTTGTGTCACCTACTAGAACCCGGCTCCTTGAGAATCGGGATTGGTTTGGTTTTGACTTATGCCTCCAGCACCTAGGACAGCACCTGGCACACAAACTGTTTACTATATAGTGACTGAGGAATTTGTTCCTCACTATCAACAACTTAGATCAGAGATTCTTTGCTTTTTGTTTTGTTGTTACATCTCTTTGGTAGTCTAGTGAAACCTATGGAGCCAGTCTTTTCAGAATGGTTTTTAATTAAATAATAAAACACACAGGTTTATATAAGAAACCTATATACTCAAGTATATTGATCAAAAATATCTTCAAAGCCTTTACCTTCTATCTTTAACTTGATACAAAGTATGATACTAAGTAAGCAGAAGAACGGTAAGGGGTGGGCGTCTGGGGTTAAGTGACTTGCCCAGGGTCATACAGCTAAGAAGTATCTAAGGCCAAATCTGAGCCCAGGACCTCCCTTCTCCATAATTTGCTCTCTATCCACTGAACCACCTAGCTGCCCCTATTCAAAAAAATTTTTTTTAATTAAGTTCATAGGTCCCTGGTTAAGAAACTCTGACAGGCTAGAAATAACAACATTCCCCAAATTAATTTATCGATATAATTCATTATTAATCCAGGCCCTACTGTTGCTAATAGAAAGGATTATTGAGCACTCAGGGTGAGCAGGAGACACATAAAAAAGCTCCTCATATAAGACAGCCCTCAGTTGAGGAGATATTGTGCAAATTACCCCTCCTCCACAATACCAGAATCCCTATTCCTAAACCCCACTGGAGCTTCTATCTAGTGACTGTCATACATTGTGACTAGATTCCTTGATTCTCTCTCTTTGGATCCTCCTTGATCCCTGACCTTGCAGTGTGAGGCCTTCTATAATTGCACTCCCTCTTTTTTGAAAAATTTTTTGAGTGGCTCACGGTATTCAGATTCTTCCTTGTCAGATTCAAATCTCCTCTCCTCTTCCTCCCCGTCTCCCTTCCCTTCAAGGCAGAACCCCTGGTATGATTTGGCTCCTTGGAAGGGTCTCATCTGACAAGTCCTGTGGCTGCTTGGTCTCTGCTCCATTAACAGTAAGGATGTCAGTCATGGGTCATCTTTGACTGAACTAGATAAAATCATATTGGAAATTAAATAGAAAAGCAAGAAGGCAAGACCATAAGGAAACATTTGTGAGGGAGGAGGGAGGCTAATGAAGGTAGCTTTGCCTTCCCATGCTTCAAAAAAGTATACAGCAGATGTTAAAAACATCTAGAATCAGGCTAATTATTATTATTATTATAGAAAATTGACCAATTAGTCTGAAAATGTCAGAAATGGATCCAAAGATGCTTACTAACTGTGTGACCTGGGGCAAATCACTTACTTTTACCTCAGTTTCGTAAACTGTAAAATGATAACAATAGCATCTACCTCACAGAGTTGTGAGGATCAAATGAGATGATATTTGGGAAATGCCTGACATGTAGTAGAAGTAGTCTCTCCATGACCAAGAATGACAATTGTCTTTGTGCAGTTTCATCTACGGTGTACCCTCATGTGGCTTTGGAGTCCAAAGGCTGAGGCACAGAGTCTGTGGCACATGGGGCATGGGACACCAGTTGTTACGGGAAGTGCGGTTGTGGCCTGGTGTTGGCGTTCACACGCAGCAGCAAGACGTCAACGTCGCTCATCTTCAAAGGTGGTGGCAGCATGGTTAATGTGGGTTCACCAGCTGCTTCTGACAGAGGCAGCGAGTTCTAATTGCTTTGGTGTCATGCCAGCCCACTTCAAGTTGGACTTTAGCTGATCCTTGAATCTTTTCTTTGGTTGGCCTTGTTTCCTGAGTCCAGCTGACAGTTCACCATAGAATACCTATCTTGGTATTCGCTGTGGGTCCATGCGGATGACGTGTCCAGACCATCGTAGCTGGGTTTTGAGGACCAGGACTTCGATGCTGGTGGAGTTGGCTCTGTCGAGGACTTCCTGGTTGGTGATTTGGTCCTGCCATCGGATCCTCATGATTGACCACAGGGAGCGTTGGTGGAATAGCTCCAGCTGTTTCATGTGCTTCCGGTACAGTGTCCATGTCTCACAACTGTACAGGAGCGAGCTGAGGACCACTGCGTTGTACACTTTGAGCTTCGTCGCAGTGCTTACACCGGTGTGTTAGAGGACTTTAGAGCGCAGCCGCCCGAGTGCCTGGCTGGCCTTTTGGATCCTGGCATTAATCTTGTGGTCTAGGGACCCGTCGTTGGCGATGGTGCTGCCCAGGTACTTGAAAGTGTTGACGTTAGAAAGCTGCGTGCCATCAATTGTAATGCATGGCTGGTTTGTTGGCCTCCCTAGTGCAGGTTGGAACAGCACCTCTGTTTTGCTGAGGCTGATAGTCAGGCCAAACAGTTTTGTTGCAGTAGAGAACCTGTCCACAATGGTTTGGAGATGATTTTCTTGGTGGGCCATGAGAGCACAGTCATCTGCAAAGAGAGCTTCCAGGATGAGTCTCTCTGTTGTCTTTGTTTTTGCAGTCAGGCAGCGAAGGTCGAATAGTGAGCCATCCAGTCGGTATTTGATGTAGATGCCCAGGTCTAGATCCATCACAGCATGTCGTAATACTTGGGTGAAGTATAGGTTGAATAGCACCGGAGCAAGGACACAGCCTTGTTTCATGCCGTTGGAGATGTTGAAGTGATCAGAAGTCTCTCCATCAGATAGGACTTCCCCTGTCATGTCAACATGAAAGAGCTGGATCAGTTTGACGAATTTTGCTGGGCAACAGAGCTTGCTGAGGATCACCCACAATGCGTCCCTGAAAAATTGTTTGTAGTTTTTCATATCAGCAAAACCCTGGATTTTTTCTGCCTTTTTTCCCCACCATCAGTCTTGCATTTTCCTGATCTCACACTGAGCCGTGGCTTGGAGAGACTTGAATCTGTTCTTTTTAGGAGCAGAGTTTAGGTTATTTTGCCACTCCATAAAGGCTTTGTTCTTTTTGCTCAATAGGTTTTCAATAGCAGTGTTGTTCTCATCGAACCAGTCCTGGTGGTTGCGTTGTTTGGGACCTAGGACTGCCTTTGATGTTTCCTTCACTGCATCTCTGAACTGGTTCCATTTCTCGGTTGAGCTTCCAGTGAGTGGTCCCTTGGCAGACAGCTTGTCATCCAGGCAGGACTGGAATGTTTGCAAATAAGATGGATCTCTAAGACGACTCACGTTGTAAGATGCGTGAACTGTCTGGGCGCGTTTTGGATGGCGAGGCGCAATGCGCATTTGAAGAGTCGCTCTAACCAATCAGTGGTCTGTCCAGCATTCAGCTCCTCTCATGGCTCTGGTGATCTGTACATCTTGGATGTCTCACCGGTATACAATGATGTAGTCAAGGAGATGCCACTGTTTTGATCATGGGTGCATCCACGTTGTTTTATATTTGTTCGCCATTCTGAACACAGTGTTCATGATGGTGAGTGCGAATTCTGAGCATTTGCTGAGTAGCAGTAGGCCATTGTTGTTCATTTTGCCCACGCCATGTTTGCCGAGCACTCATTTCCATCTTTCATGGTCCTGGCCAATGCGGGCGTTGAAGTCTCCCAGTAGTATCAGCTTGTCATTGGTGGGCACTGAGTGCAGGACGGCACTCAGGTCTGAGTAGAACTGCTCGATGGTCTCCTCTGTGCTGGTCAGTGTTGGGGCATATGCGCTGATGATTGTGGCATACCGGTCTTTGCTGAGGTAAACGGATCTTCATGAGCCTCTCGCTGATGCCCACAGGCAAGTCTGGCAGCTGTTTGAGCAAACTGATCTTGATAGCCAGGCCAACACTGTGGATTCTGGGGTGTATGGAGTGTTCAGGGAGGGTTAGTATCTCTGGTATGGAGAGCTTATCGTGCCCTCCTAGGGCAGCTCTCCAGCCTCTGACCCCCACCTGACACCCAGCTCTCACTTGTGGCTCACAGTAGCTGCTAGCATGTGGCAGCGGCTACACCCCGGGCAACGGCTTCGACAGGCCGGCCAAACCTTGTGAGGGTAGCCATCGGGGTGTCACCAACCCCTGGTGAACTAGGGCTTTGCTCACCCAGCATGTGAAGACTGCTTCGGCCAAACAGATGGAAAAAACCAATAAGAAGGTTCAAGGGCTGAGAGGGCGACTCAGCAAAGCACTGTGGAGTGCTTAGGGCATGTTGGAGCACAAAAGACAACACGGCCATCCAATGCAGCTGAGGAAGTCTCCAGGTGTAACGACTTCATGCCACTGGATCCAGGCTTCCAACGCCGAGAGAGTGGGACTGTCTCTGTGCATCAACTTTTCCACTTAAATCTCCTGACATGTAGTAGGTTCTATTTAAATGTTTATTCCCTTCCGCTTATCCTTAGTCACACATCTCTTAGTCAGTTTTGTTTAACTGTTTTTTTCTTTTTTTTTAAACCCTTACCTTCAGTCTTAGAATCAATACTGTATATTGATTCCAAGGCAGAAGAGTGGTAAGAGCTAGGCAATGGGGTCAAATGACTTGCCCAGGGTCACACAACTAGGAAGTGTCTGAGGCCAGATTTGAACCTAGGATCTCCTGTCTATAGGCCTGGCTCTCCGTCCACTGAGCTACCCAGCTGCCCCGTTTAACTGTTTTAAGTAGATGTGGTTTGTTCATCTGGGAATCCGGGAGATGAAAAGGAAGAAGGGTTATTGGGATGCTGGTTAAAAAGTGTCGGCTGTGTCCAAAGAAAATTAATACATGCAGAATGATGGAATCCCATCTCTACCCCCAATTAAGCAATTAGTCAATTTATAGAATAAATGGAGTATTAAAATTTTTTCTTTAACCTCATCACAGTATATGGACAAGCCCTAATCAATTTAAAGTTTCATAGGAAACAATTTGTGTTTAGATTACAAAATCTAGACAGTGGACTCAGATACTTCCTAGCTGTGTGATCGTGGATAGGTCACTTAACCCAGTTTACTAGACCTTACCACTCTTTTGCCTTGGAACCTATATTTAGTATCAATTCTAAAACAGAAGGTAGGGGGTTTTAAAAGAATATCTAACTAGATCTCTTAGACTACATATAAAATGAGCAATTAGTCCAGCAGTGAGCTCAGTCCAACAGCAATATGTGATGTCGTTGTAGAGAACTCCAAGTTCAGAAGTGAAGAGGTCTAGTTTGAGCTAAGTCCCTGAAAGAGAATTACTCTTGTAAGGGAAAAGGTTCTTTGTCCCTCTCCTTCCTGGCCCTACCTTCTCCCCATTGACACTGATCATATTATCTAAAAGACTGCATCTATCACAGACAATACCGTCACCATAAGAAATGATGAACAGCATGAGCTCAGAAAAACCTTGAAAGGCATGTGAACTGATGCAAAATGAAATGAGCAGAACAAGAACAGTGTTGACAGTAACAGAATTAGCTGTAGAACTAGACCATTATTGGCAAAGCAAATTCCCCAAACCTCCAATTGATGAAAAATGCTATCCATAGCCAAAGAAGGAATTGTTGGAATCTAGCTGCAGATCAAAGCATGCCATCTTCCATTTATGAAAGTAAAGAGGGAGGGATAGATGGAAAGAAGGAAGGAAGGAAGGGAAGAGGAAGAAAGGAACAAATGAATAAAAGAACAAAGGAACAAAGGAATGCAGGAAGGGAAGAGGAAGGAAGGGAGGGATGAAGGGAAGGAGAGAGGGAGGGAATGATTTACAGAGTTATATAACCACATGGGGGAAAGCAGTATTCTTGGCTATGGCTAAAGAAAGAGTTAATTCTTTTTGTTTAAAAAAACACAAAAAAAACTAGTTTAAAACTATATCCCCGGTGCCACTACAGACTGGAGGGAGTGAAGAACTTAAAAGATAAACTGTCCCAAACAATAAACAAAACAATAAACCACAAGGTGGACTTTGATGATTCAATAAGTCAACACATAGCATCTCTACAGGATCCATTTTTGCCTCTGCATTTTCCCCTGTCAGTACTGTGTTCTATTTCCTTCATGAAAGTGTTAAACTGGTCAACTATTGGGAAAGTAGAATTAAGTTGCCACAAACAAACACAGTCAGAAGTACGGTGTGGAGTGGAGAAAGGGAGAGAGAGGTTTTCCCCTTTGCTCAGATTTTCCCATTTTGCTTTTCTGATTCCTTCATCTGGACTCTGACATCCTAGAGATAGAAATGCTACTGGGAAAGAACATGCCCACCTGACCTCTTCATGCTCATTACTGTCAGCATGATGAAAGGAAGACTGAAGCATCATTTCTGGGGTCATGCCCACAATGCCTCCACCTCTCAAAAGAAAGAGGGAAATTGCATTACCTCATTCCTGCTCTACAGGGCCTTGAAGGTCACTTACCCAATTCCTATTTCATTGGCAGGTCCCCAGAGAGTGATTCTTCTACTGTCCTCTGGGCTCTAGAGGCAATCTTGAGGGGACGGACATTGTTAGTGCAATGAGGCTTTACTTATATCCAGATCACCTAAGATGGAGGCGCCCATATGGGAGAGGGCAGAGACCTGCTTCTGGGAGAACATGTTTTTCATTCTCCCAGAGGGAAAATGGATGAAAGCAGTGTTTTTCCACTGGCTACATAGCCAGAGCAGACTGCATCTTTAAAACAACCAAACTGAGATCGTCTCTCCATTTCTAGTAGCATTGCAAGTGGAAGGAGAGATCCTGTTCTCCCCTAATCCACACTCCATGAACTAAACTGGGGGCATCAGAGACTTCCTCTGCCTTTTCAAGCCCTGTGGTCCTGAAAAATGGATTTGGGGTTTCAGTCTGTTTTATTTGTCCTTTCTAGCTCCAGGTGCAAGCAATGGAGACTTCACATATAGAACTCAAGTCATGGCGATGTGGAGGCAGGATTCCAGAAAAGATTTTGCTACCAGCCCAACAAGAAGGGTCTAAGAACCTTGGGTGCCCAATATTGAAGCCTAAGGAGGGTTTGGGACTTGGAACTTGTAGGACTATGCTATACAGAAATCCATTTAAACTCTGTACCCAATTATCTCATTTCCTCATAAATTGATATGCTATAAGAGGCAATTAGTGGGCAACTAGGTGGCTCAGTAGATTGAGAGCCAGACCCAGAGACAGGAGGTCCTGGGTTAAAATCTGGCCTCAGACACTTCCTAGCTGTGTGACCTTGGACAAGTCACTTAAACCCCATTGCCTAGCTCTTACCACTCTTCTGTATAGGAAAAAATACCCAGCATCAGTTCTTTTTTTTTTTTTTAAATATATTTTATTTGATCATTTCCAAGCATTATTCGTTAAAGACATAGATCATTTTCTTTTCCTCCCCCCCCCACCCCCCATAGCCAACACGTAAGTCCACTGGGCATTAGATGTTTTCTTGATTTGAACCCATTGCTTTGTTGATAACATTTGCATTAGAGTGTTCATTTAGAGTCCATCCTCTATCATGTCCCCTCAACCTCTGTATTCAGGCAGTTGCTTTTTCTCGGTGTTTCCACTCCCATAGTTTATCCTTTGCTTATGAATGGTGTTTTTTCTCCTGGATCCCTGCAAGTTGTTCAGGGACATTACACCGCCCCTAATGGAGAAGTCCATTACGTTCGATTATACCACAGTGTATTAGTCTCTGTGTACAATGTTCTCCTGGTTCTGCTCCTCTCGCTCTGCATCACTTCCTGGAGGTTGTTCCAGTCTCCATGGAACTCCTCCACTTTATTATTCCTTTTAGCACAATAGTACTCCATCACCAACATATACCACAGTTTGTTCAGCCATTCCCCAATTGATGGGCATCCCCTCGTTTTCCAGTTTTGGGCCACCACAAAGAGCGCAGCTATGAATATTTTTGTACAAGTCTTTGTGTCCATTATCTCTTTGGGGTACAGACCCAGCAGTGCTATGGCTGGGTCAAAGGGTAGATATTCTTTTGTCGCTCTTTGGGCATAGTTCCAAATTGCCCTCCAGAATGGTTGGATCATTTCACAGCTCCACCAGCAATGAATTAATGTCCCTATTTTGCCACATCCCCTCCAGCATTCATTACTTTCCTTTGCTGTTATGTTAGCCAATCTGCTAGGTGTGAGGTGATACCTCAGAGTTGTTTTGATTTGCATCTCTCTGATTATAAGAGATGTAGAACACTTCTTCATGTGCTTGTTAATAGTTTTGATTTCTTTATCTGAGAACTGCCTATCCATTTCCCTTGCCCATTTATCAATTGGAGAATGGCTTGATTTTTTGTACAATTGATTTAGCTCATTATAAATATGAGTAATTAAACCTTTGTCAGAGGTTTCTATGAAGATTTTTTCCCAATTTGTTGTTTCCTTTCTGATTTTAGTTACATTGGTTTTGTTTGTACAAAAGCTTTTTAGTTTGATGTAGTCAAAATTATTTATTTTACATTTTGTGATTCTTTCTATATCTTGCTTGGTTTTAAAGCCTTTCCCCTCCCAAAGGTCTGACATGTATACTATTCTATGTTTACCCAATTTACTTATGGTTTCCTTCTTTATGTTTAAGTCACTCACCCATTTTGAATTTATCTTGGTGTAGGGTGTGAGGTGTTGATCTATTCCTAGTCTCTCCCACACTGTCTTCCAATTTTCCCAGCAGTTTTTATCGAATAGTGGATTTTTGTCCCAAAAGCTGGGATCTTTGGGTTTATCGTATACTGTCTTGCTGAGGTCGCTTTCCCCCAGTCTATTCCACTGATCTTCCTTTCTATTTCTTAGCCAGTACCAAATTGTTTTGATGACTGCTGCTTTGTAATATAGTTTTAGGTCAGGGACTGCAAGGCCCCCATCATGTGTGTTTTTTTTCATTATTTCCCTGGATATCCTTGATCTTTTGTTCTTCCAAATGAACTTTGTTATAGTTTTTTCTAAATCAGTGAAGAAGTATTTTGGTAGTTCAATGGGTATGGCACTAAATAGATAAATAAGTTTGGGTAGGATGGTCATTTTTATTATATTGGCTCGTCCTATCCATGAGCAGTTAATGTTTTTCCATTTGTTCAAGTCTAGTTTTAGTTGTGTGGCGAGTGTTTTGTAGTTGTGTTCATATAGTTCCTGTGTTTGTCTTGGGAGATAGATTCCTAGGTATTTTATTTTGTCTAAGGTGATTTTGAATGGGATTTCTCTTTCTAGTTCTTGCTGCTGAGCTGTGTTGGAGATATACAGAAAAGCTGATGATTTATGTGGGTTTATTTTGTATCCTGCAACTTTGCTAAAGTTGTTGATTATTTCAATTAGCTTTTTGGTTGAATCTCTAGGATTCTTTAAGTAGACCATCATGTCATCCGCAAAGAGTGATAACTTGGTCTCCTCCTTGCCTATTTTGATGCCTTCAATTCCTTTATCTTCTCTAATTGATACTGCTAGTGTTTCTAGTACAATGTCAAATAGTAGAGGTGATAATGGGCATCCTTGTTTCACTCCTGATCTTATTGGGAATGCATCTAGTTTATCCCCATTGCAGATGATATTAGCTGTTGGTTTTAGATATATACTGTTTATTATTTTTAGGAATGACCCTTCTATTCCTATGCTTTCTAGTGTTTTTAATAGGAATGGGTGTTGTATTTTATCAAAGGCTTTTTCTGCATCTATTGAGATAATCATGTGGTTCTTGCTAGTTTGCTTGTTGATGTGGTCAATTATGTGGATGGTTTTCCTAATGTTGAACCAGCCCTGCATCCCTGGTATGAATCCTACTTGATCATGGTGAATGATCCTTCTGATCACTTGCTGGAGTCTTTTTGCTAGTATCCTATTTAAGATTTTTGCATCTATATTCATTAGGGAGATTGGCCTATAGTTTTCTTTCTCTGTTTTTGACCTGCCTGGTTTTGGAATCAGTACCATGTTTGTGTCGTAAAAGGAGTTTGGTAGAACTCCCTCTTTGCTTATTATGTCAAATAGTTTGTGTAGTATTGGGATTAACTGTTCTCTGAATGTTTGATAGAATTCACAGGTGAATCCATCAGGCCCTGGGGATTTTTTCTTAGGAAGTTCTTTGATGGCTTGTTGGATTTCAATTTCTGATATGGGATTATTTAGGAATTCTATTTCCTCTTCTGTTAGTCTAGGCAGTTTGTATTTTTGTATATATTCATCCATTTCTCCTAAATTGGTGTATTTATTGCCATATAATTGGGCAAAGTAATTTCTAATGATTGCCTTAATTTCCTCTTCATCAGAGGTGCTGTCCCCCTTTTCATCTTTAATGCTGTGAATTTGCTTTTCTTCCTTCCTTTTTTTAATTAGATTGACCAGTACCTTGTCTATTTTGTTTGTTTTTTCAAAGTACCAGCTTCTTGTCTCATTTATTAAATCAATAGTTCTATCACTTTCGATTTTATTAATTTCTCCCTTAATTTTTAGGATTTCTAATTTGGTTTTCTGTTGGGGGTTTTTAATTTGATCGCTTTCCAGTTTTTTCATTTGCATTTCCAATTGATTGATCTCTGCTCTCCCTTGTTTGTTAATATAAGCATTCAGGGATATGAATTTACCTCTGATTACTGCTTTGGCTGCATCCCAAAAGGTTTGAAAGGATGTTTCGCCATTGTCATTTTCCTCGATGAAATTATTAATTGTTTCTATGATTTCTTCTTTAACTAAACAGTTTTGGAGTATCATATTGTTTAATTTCCAATTGGTTTTAGATTTGGTTTTCCATGTACCATTACTAATCATTATTTTTATTGCCTTGTGATCTGAGAAGGCTGCATTCATTATTTCTGCTTTTCTGCATTTGTGTGCTATGTTTCTGTGACCTAATGTATGGTCAATTTTTGTGAATGTGCCATGTGGTGCTGAGAAGAAGGTGTATTCCTCTTTATCCCTATTTATTTTTCTCCATATGTCTATTAATTCTAATTTTTCTAAGATTTCATTCACTTCTTTTACCTCTTTCTTATTTATTTTTTGATTTGATTTATCTAAATTTGATAATGGTTGGTTTAAGTCTCCCACTAGTATGGTTTTATTGTCTATTTCTTCCTTCAATTCTCCTAGTTTCTCCATTAGAAATTTGGGTGCTATATTATTTGGTGCATACATATTGATTAATGATATTTCCTCATTGTCTATAGTCCCTTTTAACAAAATATAATTACCTTCCCTATCCCTTTTGATCAGGTCTATTTTTGCATTGGCTTTATCGGATATCATGATTACCACTCCTGCCTTCTTTCTATCAGTTGAATCCCAGAAGGTCTTACTCCATCCTTTAATTCTGACCTTGTGGGTGTCAACCCGCCTCATGTGTGTTTCTTGAAGACAACATATGGTAGGGTTTTGGATTCTAATCCATTCTGCTATTCGTCTACGTTTTATGGGTGAGTTCATCCCATTCACGTTCAAAGTTATGATTGTCATTTGTGGACTCCCTGGCATTTTGATTGCCTTCCCTAATTCTAACCTATTCTTCTTCGGCTCTACCTTTTAGTCCAGTGATTTACTTTGAAACGGTCCCCCTTGTCCCCTCCCTTGATGTTTCCCTTTTTAGTCCCTCCCTTTTTGTTCCCTCCCCTTCCCCCCTCTCTTTCCCTCCCTTTTTGTTCTCCCTCTCCCCCTACCCCCCTTGGTTTTCCCTTCTCCTTACCCTTGTTGGGTAAGATAGAATTCAAGATCCCAATGGATCTGGATGTTTTTCCCTCTCAGAGTTGATTTCCCTGAGATTGAGGTTTAAGTAAATCCCCCCCCCCTCTCTTCCTCTCCTTCTTATAGGAGTTTTCTTCCCCTCCCCTTCCCATATGAATCTTTGTGTGAGAATGATTATTCTATTTGGTCTTTCTTTACCCCCTATTTATACATTACATTTTCCCCACATATTAGTATACATAGGTTGATATAAATGTAGTCCTTATAGAAGAGAGTTTGAGTAAAAGAAGAAGATAACATTTTCCCCTTTCCTGAATATTTACCTTTTCAGGTATTCCTTGCTCTTTGATTTTCGGTATCAAACTTTCCACAGAGCTCTGGTCTTTTCTTTGCAAAAAGTTGGAAGTCTTCTATTTTGTTGAATGCCCATACTTTCCCTTGGAAGTATATAGTCAGTTTTGCTGGGTAGCTGATTCTTGGTTGGAGACCCAGCTCTCTTGCCTTTCTGAAGATCATGTTCCATGCCTTACGATCATTCAGAGTAGAACTTGCAAGGTCTTGTGTGACCCTGATTGGCATTCCTTTATATCTAAATTGTCTTTTTCTGGCTTCCTGTAGGATTTTTTCTTTTGTTTGATAGCTTTGGAATTTGGCAATTACATTCCTGGGAGTTGTCTTTTGGGGGTTTAGTGTAGAAGGTGTTCTGTGAGCTCTGTCAGTGGCTGTATTGCCCCCTTGCTCTAGAATCTCTGGGCAATTTTCTTTGATTATATCTTGTATCACCATGTCCAGTTTGGTGTTTATTTCTGGCTTTTCTGGGAGTCCAATTATTCTTAAATTATCCCTTCTCCCCCTATTTTCCAGATCTATCACCTTGTCGGTGAGATATTTTATGTTCTCTTCTAATTTCTTGGTATTTTGGCTTTGCTTTATTGATTCTTGCTCTTTTACACGATCGTTGTCTTCCAGCTGCCTGATTCTGGCCTTTAAAGCCTGGTTTTCTTTTACAGTTTGGTCAAACTGGTTTTGTAGATGCGTGAATTTCTTTTGCATTATTTCCAACTTTTCCTCCCAGAAGGCTTCCATCTTTTTGGTCATTTCTGATTCAAATTCTTCATAGGTTTGTGGAGAGTTTCCATTTCCTTTGGAAGGTTTTGGAGCATTTTCTTTTATATTTTCTTCTATCTGCTCTGTATTTTGTATTTTGGCTCCATAGAATGTGTCCAAAGTCACCCCTTTCTTCTTATTTTTCTTGGTATTTTGGGGCTTCTGTGCTTCTGTGGAGTTTTCCATCTCTGAATGTGGAGGATTGGCTTTTCTTGTCTCTGTCTGGTGTTCAGAGGCTTTAGTCCTGGGCAGATGGTTCTATGACTTTCCCTGGGTTAAACTGAATATGCCTCACTGGAACTGGAATGGAAGGGTCGGACCACGTTGCTTTCAGGAAGTTGCCTTCAGAATCGCTGGCCGTGAGGCTGTTTCGTTGGCCTGCGGGGGGATGGGCTGCAGCTAACCCAAGCTCCGAGAGCAAGGACTTTCACTGAGACTTGGATAGCAGGATCCAGCCCGTGAGGCTGTCTTGCCCGCCCTGCGGGTTGCTGTTGTTTCGACCAGCTCTCTGCAGCGGAAGCCCCAGGCAGTAACTTTCACCGGGACTGTAGAAGGCCCTGAGGGTTCTGCTCTCTGAGCCCAGCCGGCAGGGCTGCGGCTTCCGGGAGCCTTGGACTCTGCGCTCCTACCCCTGAGGTCCGAGGGATCTCGGGTTCTGGCTTTTGAGGGGAGCCGTACCTTTTGAACCGGGTCCAGGTCCAGGAGGAGGGTTCCCAGGGTCTGTGCTGTTGATCGTTTTGAATTTCGGCGCCTTAGGAGCTTATAGTTTGAGATCGGTCGGGAAGGTTTTTCCGGAGATCTGAACTTGAGCTTTCTCTAAGCCGCCATCTTAACCGGAAGTCCCAGCATCAGTTCTAAGATAGAAGGTAAGGAGAGAGGGGGGTGGGGGAGGGATTCTGCCTGACTAGTTGTGGAAGGGTGATGTTTATATGTTTGCTCTTGCTATACCTTATACTAATTTCTTGCCAGCTCTAGAAGGGGGGAAGGGAGGGAGGGTGACAATTTGGGTCATATAACTTCAGAAAACTGATGTAGAAATTTGTTGTTACATGTAATTGATAAAAAAATAAAATGTCTTTATAATATACCTTTGAAATAAACATCCCTCTGTAAAAAATAATCTCAGAACAGGTAGGTGGCTCAGAGAAAAGAGAGCCAGGCCTGGAGTCAGGAGGATCTAGGTTCAAATGTGATCTCAGATACTTCCTAGATGTGTGACCCTGGGCAAATCACAACTTCAGCTGCCTAGCCCTTACCACTCTTTGGCCCTAGAACTGATATTTGTATTGATTCTAAGACAAAAGGTAAGAGTTTTAAAAAATGAAAAATAATAAAAATATAACTGGGGTGCAAGAGATTCCTAAAATTGGGATAATGCTATTGGTGGGGTCAAAAGTCAATTGCAAAGGGGTTAAACATATCAAACCCCCTTAAAGGCATGGAGAACACTGAGGGAGGGGCAAAATGTAATATATCTGGCCTTTAGGCAGTGGGGATCAGAGTATTCATTGTTGCCTTGGTTCTGTAACTCCTGAACCCTCTCCCAGTGTGCTTATCATTGATTATCAGCCAGGATGAATTTTTAAGAAAGTATTTACTGACTTCCTGGTAAGCATGGCAGCAGTCTAGATGTGGGATGCTTTCTCTCCTCAGTACCCACTGATATAGACTACCTCAAAAGATAAAAAAAAAAAACCAAATTCATAAGAACAAAAGGACTCTACAGTAGGGCGCAGCATTGAAGGTAGGTGGGATTTGGGCATTTCCACACTATAAGGGGGTTGAGCTGATCTACCCTCCCCCACACCAGAGTCAGAGCCGGCACGTGCCAGAATCAGAGAATGAGTGCAGGGCACCTCTAGGTCCTTGGGATCTGACTAAGACCACCAAAGACATACCCCTGAGAGCAACTACACCTGAAACCCCGGTGGGCTGGAGAGCGCAGATCATGGGTGCTTCCAGGAAGGTAGCACAGAGAAGGGCAGCAAACAGTGGAGGCTGCAGAGATTCAAGAGCTTGCCTCAGGCAAAATCCTTGCTCCTTAACTCCATACATAGAGAGGCTGCCCATTTCATTCAGATATCTGACTAAAAAGGGAAGGGAAAACCTCCACAGTGATGGCAAATTGCTCCCAGGAGCTGCAACCTCCCTCCACCGAAAAAGGCATTAACCCTGGAAAATTTTTACAGAGGAAAAACCCAGGCTACAGAGAAAATACAGGAGGAAACTCAAATAAATCCAAAACCTTCCCCCCTAAAATGGAAATTGTCCACAAGCTCTTGAAGAATTTAAATTGGAGCTTATCAAAAATATGGAAGCCTTCTGGCAAAAAAAAAATGGGAAATAGTTAAAAAAGAAAATAACAGTCTGAAGGATAAGAACTCCCAATTGGAGAAACAGCTGGAAGTCACGAAAAGCAGGACAGACCAAACTGAAAAGAAAAAATCAAAAGATTATAGTTGAAAATCAGTCCTTAAAGACAAAAATTAGACAACCGGAAGACAATGATCTTGCAAAACAGCAAGAACTAATAAAGCAAAGTCAAAAGACTGACAAAATAGAAGAAAACATAAAATATCTCACCGACAAGGTGACATCAGGAAAACAGGTCACAACAAGACAATTTGAAAATTATTGATCTACCTGAAAAGCCAGAAATAAACAGAAATCTTGACATCATACTACAAGAAATCATCCAAGAAAACTGCCCTGATGTTCTTGAACAAGGGGACAAAATAGACATCGAAAGAGTTCATAGAACACCCTCTACACTAAATCCTCAAAAGACAACCCCCAGGAATGTAATTGCCAAATTCCAGAGCTTTCAAGCTAAGGAGAAAATTCTACAAGAAGCCAAAAAGAGACAATTCAGATACCAAGGAGGACTAATCAGGATCACACAAGACCTGGCAACTTCCACACAAAAGGACCGCAAGGCCTGGAACATGGTATTCAGAAAGGCAAGAGAATTGGGTCTTCAATCCAGGATCACCTATCCATCAAAACTGACTATATACTTCCAGGGGAAAGTATGGGCATTTAACAAAATAGAAGATTTTCAAGTATTTGTAAAGAAAAGACCAGAACTAAGTTGAAAGTTTGATATCCAAATACAAAGATCAAGGGAAACATGCAAAGGTAAATAAGAAAGAGAGGGAAAAGGGGAAAATGTTTTTTTTATTCAAACTCTCTTCTTTAAGGGCTACAATTAGATCAAATTATATACATACATATATATATTAATATATGGGGAAAATGTTATTTGTAACTCTCAAAAATTCTATTCATTATTATAGTATACATGTCAGACCTTTGGGAAAGTAAAGATTTTAAAACCAAACAAGACTTAGAAAGAGCCACAAAATGTAAAATAAATAATTTTGATTACATCAAATTAAAAAGGTTTTTTTACAAACAAAACCAATGTAACCAACATTAGAAGGGAAGCAACAAATTGGGAAACAATCTTCATAACAAAAATCTCTGACAAAGATCTAATTACTCAGATTTATAAAGAGCTAAACCAATTATACAAAAAATCAAGCCATACTCCAATTGATAAATGGGCAAGGGACATGAATAGTCAATTTTCAGTTAAAGAAATCAATATTATTAATAAGCACATGAAAAAGTGTTCTACATCTCTTATAATCAGAAAGATGCAAATCTAAACAACTCTGAGGTATCACCTCACACCTAGCAGATTGGCTAACATGACAGCAAAGGAAAGTAATGAATGCTGGAGGGGGTGTGGCAAAGTCGGGACATTAATTCATTGCTGGTGGAGTTGTGAATTGATCCAACCATTCTGGAGGGAAATCTGAAACTATGCCCAAAGGGCACTAAAAGACTGCCTGCCCTTTGATCTGGCCATAGCACTGCTGGGTTTGTACCCCAAAGAGATAATAAGGAAAAATACATGTACAAGAATATTCATAGCTACGCTCTTTGTGGTGGCAAAAAATTGGAAAATGAGGGGATGCCCTTCAATTGGGGAATGGCTGAACAAATTGTGGTATCTGTTGGTGATGGAATACTATTGTACTCAAAGGAATAATAAAGTGGAGGGATTCCATGTGAACTGGAACAACCTCCAGGAAGTGATGCAGAGTGAGAGGAGCAGAACCAGGAGAACATTGTACACAGAGGCAGATACACTGTGGCACAATTGAATTTAATGAACTTCTCCATTAGTGGCAATGCAGTGTTCCTGAACAACTTGGAGGGAACTATGAGAAAAAATACTATCCACATTCAGAGGAAAATCTGTGGAAGCAGAAACATAGAAGAAAAACAAATGCTTGATTACATGGATTTGAGGGGATATGGTTGGGGATGTAGACTCTAAATGAACATCCTGATGCAAACACCAACAAAACAGAAATAGGTTTTGATCAAGGACACATGTAATACCCAATGGAATTGCACATGGACTACAGGAAGGGTGGGGATAAGGGAGGGAGGAATAGAATACAATTCTTGTAACCAAGGAATGAATGTTCTAAATTGACTAAATAAAAATTTAAAGAAAAAAGTATTTACTAAGGAAATATAACAATGTTTCCCAAAAAAATACCCCTCAACCAGAGACACAGTCTTTTCTTGTGTATACAAGGTCCCTGCAAGGAGTGGGCTTAAATGTAGAGTAAATTAGTATGAGACATATAGATAGAGAGTAAAAAGTTAACTCATAACTCCTACTTACTAAGAGTCCTTTTCTATCTTCTTGGCATCTTCATGTAGTTCCCCTTAGATATAACTCTGCTGCTCTCCAAGAGTTGATGCCTTTGTAGGATCCCTAGCTTGTGCTTCTCTCCATTCCAAGGGGCACCATTCCTGAAGCTGACTTTGCTGGATGTGTCTAATTTGTATTCTGTGTGTCTCTCAGATCGTGGTGCAAGCACTGCCAAAGACATGCCACCAGTGCTTCTCAATGACTCCAAAAGAAGTGACCACTCCTGGCACAGTGGCAACTACCCTAGTCAATGATAAAATAGATGTGAACCCAAGAGCAACTATGACCAGGAAAGTGGTTAAAATCTAGGTAAAATGGCCCACCCTAGACACTCAGCCACCAAAAATATGAAGACAAAAATGAAACAATCCCTGCCCTCAAGGAGTTTACATTCTATTGGATCAACTTCCTCACTGCACATAGAATTCTAGAGGAAGAGCAGTTAATACCACTTTATTGCTGCTCAAAAGAGTTGGAAATTCTAGATAATTTCCTTCCCTTGTGGTTCTGAAGGCACCTGCCATTAGTCGCCCCAATCTCCAGAGTTTTTACATCTCAACTCTTCTCTGTGAACAGAAAAAGTTAAATTAGAAAAGCCCAATTCCAATGGCAACTGGCTGCTCCCATTCAAAGTGCACTCAAAACTGTTGCTTTCCCCCTGCATCTTCCATTCTTCCCCATCTTTTCTATTTATTCCCATTGTTATATAAGATAAATTAATGACCACTGACCATTCTTCCACTTCATATTAGTCATGGTGATAGAAAGTTTCAGGAAGGACTATCTGGACAAAAGCAGAAGAGGTGTCCAGCCTTTAATGAAGGGGCCAAGAAATGATTTCTTCTCCCAGGAAATCACAATCCTGGTAACATGAGTCTGCTCTTTTATTTCTATTCCTTAGCCAATTCAAGGTGATAAACAGAAGTAGTAAGCAGAGTGTGATTTCTAATTTGAAGCAAACCAACATCCCTTGGACGAGAGATATTTTGGGAGTCTATTCTGGGTGAAGAGGGAAGAGTGCCTTTATGGAATCACTTATGGGGTTCAGATTAGGGTCCCCCTTCTACATCTACCTCATCAAGTGTAATCCTTTCCCCAGTGTATCATGCATTCAAGCCACTGCAGAGAAAGTAGAATGCAAAAGAACAGGGCAGCCAAGGCATCTGTTTGTTGGGGGCAGGCAATGGCTAGATCAACCCTTCATTACCCGTTCTATAGCTGAAGTTCCCCTATACTGGCCTTGACTGTTGTACTATTTCATTAACCATCCCTCACTACCAGATACCCACTTGTCTAAGGGGTACATCTATTAACTAGCTCCACTGTTGAGTTCATCTCTATATGTTAATGGGAGAAGGCTAATTAACACGAAGTTACATTTTTAATTAGAGAGGCACAGACATGATGCCGCCCACTTCTTTTCTAATTCAGAAGAACCCCAAAATTCAGAAACAGGATGCCCGAGTATTAGTCTTGACTGTACCCATGAAGCAGTTACATGACCTTGGGCAAGTCCTTCTATCTCTAGTCTTTGATTTCTGTGAAATGATGGACTCTCGCTTTCCCTGCCTTCTTCAGGCATGTTTCCCAGAGCTCCTAAACCCTCAAACTGAGCATTACTCTACCACCCCCCAACTCTTGCCAGAATAACATAATTAGAGTTAAATTCTCTAAGTTTTGGCCCCTCATTCCTCACACCTTGGTCCTGTCTATAGCTCTTAGAGATGGCAGGAAAGGCTCCTCTTGGCCCCTGCCATCTCTCTGTCTAAAACTCAGAGTAAAGGTTTGAGCACTGAGGGGCTCTGCACCTTCAACCAGAATGTGAAAACCAACTCTCGTGATTCTCCATCTTGTGCACTGTCCTGGGCCAGGGGCAATGGGGCCCCCTGCCTCTCTTAGCCTCTATGCTCCATCTCTTCTGAGCAGCAATAAAGTGGTTTCAACTGCTCTTCCTCTACAATTCTATGGGCAATGAGGAAGCTGAGTCAATAGAAGGCAAACTCCATGAGGGCAGGGACTGGTTCATTTTTGTGGAGTAAGCCCTTGAAGAATGTTTGTTGATGAAAGAGACCTCATGCCACAATGGAAGACGTCCTGGACTTGGAATCAAAGAACCTAAATTCAAATCCTTTGTTTTTCTTCTTCACCCCTGTTTAGCTCTGGGAAAATCATTAAACCTGTCTGGGCCTCAGTTTTTCATCTGAAAATGACAGTTTTGGACTAGATGGCTCTAAGGGTCCTTCCAGCTCTTAATCTATACTTGATTTATAACTTTAGATTCTTTCCAGGCCTGACATTCCATGATTCTGTAACAGTGAGAGAAATAAGGAAAGGGCCAAGGCAGATGGCAGGGCAGGGAAAGCATTGAATGAGTAGATTGTATCTTTCTGGCCCCTAAAATATATGAGGCATAGATGGCCATATATGGAGGTAGCCACCTAATACATCTATAGCTCGGGGTCTGCCCTCCCTTGCAGGCAAAACCTCTATGGAGGAATTGATCATCACAGAGCACAAAGAAGGCCTGTCCAACCAACTGAAAACATGCTGACAGTCCCAAGACAGGCCAAAATCCCAAGGAGACATTTCCTGGATTTCATCTGGTAATTTGGAAAAAGCTCTCCAAAAATCAGCATATGGAGGAGCCAACCCAATTAGTTTTTATGATGCTGCTGGAACAGGGGAAGCTGGGGAATGGAACATTTTACCCATCAGTCAGAGGTTGGACTTCAGAGATAACAGGAGCCTGCACAAACTGGCAATCCAGGAAGCCCAGATGGTAGAAAGCCAAGGTGGAGGAGCTCAGAAACCCAGATGATACCTAGATGAGGGTTTAGGATACTCCTGGCTCCTCCTGAGCTGAGCCTGTCATCACCAAAGTTTCTGGCCTTGTCTTCTCCTTTTATGAGGAAAGTTTTGGCCATGGAGGACCCCAGGCTTCTGGAAGAGTGGAAGTTGGATAGATTCATAGCAAAGTCAGTGTCATCAGGTTGTAAATCTGCCTGAGGTGTTATCCGGCTGTTTTTAGAACAAGAATGTCACACCAACAAGAACTAGAGCCCAAACCACAAAGAATATGGAGAGAGGTGCTTGGGGGAGGAGAGAACAGAGAGCTCGGCGATTATTTTTATGGGATTTAAATTTTATTTCACATCTGCTGAGTAGATTCTGAATTAGTTCAAGCACAAGCTGCACTTTCCCCAGATCTAGCTGGCACAAAATCTCCTTGTAGGCTATAACCATGCCACATAAGAGAACAAAATAACAAATGTCACAAAGAAGAAGGAAGAAAGAAAGGAGAGAGACAGAGACAGAGAGAGGAAGGAAGGAAGGAAGGAAGGAAGGAAGGAAGGAAGGAAGGAAGGAAGGAAGGAAGGAAGGAAGGAAGGAAGGAAGGAAGGAAGGAAGGAAGGAAGGAAGGAAGGAAGGAAGGAAGGAAGGAAGGAAGGAAGGAAGGAAGGAAGGAAAAGAAAGAGAAATGGAAGAAAGTTTTTTATTTGACTCAGAATATTAAAAAAATTTTAAAACACTTTTAGAATAAATATATTTTTGTGGTCCTTTGGGAAAGTGATTTTTTAGTATGTATACAAATCCTTTTTTTCTTTAAAAAGAGCTCCTATTAGGGACATAGCCTATAGTTGGGGCAATATTTATTTGACTCAGTATAGCATAACACTCCCCACACATCCTGCCTCTATTACTTATTTGGGGGCCCCATTTTGTGATTTCTCTCTTCCTATGTATGAGTCCCTAACCAGACTGTGAGCTAGCAGATGACCATCAGGGATTTCTGTCTGAAAAACCTCAACAGGGCCTAAACCAATGTTCTACCTATTTGGAGATGCTTTATAGAAATGGGTTGACATTTCTGATAGGTGTGAATTTCAAAACTCCTCCACCCTAATTAGACCATTCTTTAGAAGATCTGATTTAGCTATTTCCTGATCAATAACAATAGAGATACTTGGAATAACAGAATCAGGACTTGGAAACTACATTTATCCTCCCTTCTTAGTTTAACAAGATTAGGAAGGTCAAACTCAAGATTTAATTATCTGAGAAAATAGCCTTCAACAGACATGTACAAAAAAAGGACAGACCTCTGGGCTGTCCTAAGTCAAGTTTGAGCCACCATTGGCACATGTTAGGAGCAGAAAGTGAGGTAGAGAACAGCCTCTGGAGTTCTCGTGACTTCCTGTGGAGTTCAGTTCCATCCTGGAGCTCGAGCTTGGAAGAGCCCTGCAGACAGCTTTCCTTCAGACCCATCACGTGAGTGATAAGGACTGACTCCCTTCTCTGCCTTGGCTCTCCAAGGCCTTAACGCCCGCTTTGGCTCAGCCTGAACCAAGTGGTTCTGAGTTAAACTCCTTTCCTTCTCTCTCTCTCTCTCTCTCTCTCTGTCTCTCTTTGTCTCTCTCTGTCTCTCTCTCTCTCTCTCTTTCTCTCTCTCTCTCCCTCCCTCCCTCCCTCCCTCCCTCCCTCTCTCTCTGTCTCTCTGTCTCTCCCTCTCTCTCTCTTTCTCCTTCCCTCTCTCTGTCTCTGTCTCTGTCTCTGTCTCTCTCTCTCTGTCTCTCTCTCACTCACTCTCTCTCTCTCTCTCTCCTTCTAATATTTTCTTCCTCCTGTTGTAATTAAATCACCATAAAAATTTGGCAGCTGACTTGGGTATTTTATTATTTGGGATTTCCCTTGGCGACCATTTAAATTTAGATTTTTTCAGTCTCAACCATAATTTTACCCTTTACATAGACTACCCAAAGTAATAAAAAATGAGGATGACCATCATCCATTTCCAAAAGTAAAGAATCAGAGAATTATTGATCTGGAGCTTGACAAGACTTTAGAACTATTCAACTAGTCCAAGTGCCTATGGATGAGGGAAGTGCTGCTAGGATGTTAAGGGATCTGCCTGAGGGTCCCCTAGGTTACTTGTAAATAGTAAAGAGCAGATTTGAATCCAGATCCTCTAACTTCTATATCCATTGTTCTGTCTACTTTCATTTTCACTAAGTAGCCCCCATCTGAGCAGCCAGTTCTGGCACTTCAAGGGATATAGTAAAAACCTGGAGAGTTCAGTTAGCCAATCAACCAAGAATATATTAAGAGCTTATTATGTACCAAGCATGGAGCTAACTAACACTGGGGATTCAAAGGCAAAAACCCAGGTCCCTCCCTTAAAGGTGCTCATAGTCTAATGGGAGAGACAAGATGCAAACAGCTAAACTCTAGACAGGGAAGCTGGAATGTCATCTCAGAGAGGGAAGGACCTCTCAGCCAGAAAGACTGAGAAAGGTTCTCCCATGTGATAGATTTTCAGCTGAGTCTTGAAGAAAGCCAAGAGGCAGAGATAAGAAGGAGAGCATTACAGGTCTGGGAACAGCCAGTGAAAAGGCAAGAGAATCCAGACAAGGGTGCCAACAAGAGAATTATGGGAAGGGCAGCTGAGTGGCTCAGTGGTTAGAATGCCAGGCCTAGAGTCAGAAGATCCTGCATTCAAATCCGGCCTCCAACACTTTCTATCTGTGTGACCCTGGGCAAGTCCCTTAACCCCCATTGCCTAGCCCTTGCTGCTTTTCTGCCTTGGAGCCAATCTTTAGCATCAATTCCAAGACAGAAGGTAAGAATGTTAATATATAATATATAAAGTGTGTGTATACATTCTGTAATAATAAATTATAGGGTAGGAGTAAGTGGATTTATTTTCTGGCTCTGACATTTACTAGCTGCAAGGTCACTTTATCTCTCTAGAATGTACTTTCTTCAACAGTAAAATGGGAATAATAATATTTCTCGTACCTACTTCACAGAGTTAGCTAGCCATTTGGAAGCCTGAAGGCAGTATATAAATGTGAACAATTACCTTCTTTCTGACACAAAGGTGATGGACTGAAGGTAACCAATGAGCCTCATATTTGGGGGGCATGACTAATAGGAGACTTTTGCATATTTGTTTTTTTATTTAATTAGTCAATTAAGAATATTTTTCTATGGTTACATGATTCATGTTCTTTCCCTCCCCTCCTTCCCACCCCCCTCCCATAGCCGATACACAATTCCTCTGGGTTTTACATGTGTCATTGGTCAAGACCTATTTCTATACCATTAATATTTGCACTAGGGTGATTGTTTAGAGTCTTCATCCCCAATCATATCCCCATCAACCCACATGATCAAGCAGTTGGTTTTCTTCTGTATTTCTGCTCCCACAATTCTTTCTCTGGATGTGAAAAGCATTCTTTCTCATGAGTCCCTCAGAATTGTCCTGGATCATTACACTGCTGCCAGTAGAGAAATCCATTACATTTTTTGTGCCACAGTGTATTAGACTCTGTGTACAATGTTCTCCTGATTCTGCTCCTTTTGCTCTGCACCAATTTCTGGAGGTTGTTCTAGTTCACATGGAATCCCTCCAGGTCATTATTCCTTTGAGCACAATAGTATTCCATCACCAACATGTGCCACAATTTGTTCAGCCATTCCCCAATTGAAGGGCATCCCCTCATTTTCCAATTTTTTGCCACCACAAAGAGTGTGGAAATAAATATTCTTGTACATGTATTTTTCCTTATTATCTCTTTGGGGTACAAACCCAGCAGTGCTATGGCCAGATCAAAGGGCAGACAGTCTTTTAGTGCCCTTTGGGCATAATTTCAGATTTCCCTCCAGAATGGTTGGATCAGTTCACAACTCCACCAGCAATGCATTAGTGTCCCTACTTTGCCACATCCCCTCCAGCATTCATTACTTTCCTTTGCTGTTATGTTAGCTAATCTGCTAGGTGTGAGGTGGTACCTCAGAGTTGTTTTGATTTGCATCTCTCTGATTATAAGAGATGTAGAGCACTTTTTCATGTACTTATTAACAGTATTGATTTCTTTATCTGAAAACTGCCTATTTATGTCCCTTGCCCATTGCATATTTGGATTTTGTTTAGGCAGGGAGCGTTACCTAGAAAATGGGGAAGGTTTTTTTTTCTTTTTCATTTTTTCTTTTTATTCATTTGCTGATTACATTAAAATTCCCTGTATCCCTCTCTCCCCACACCTCCTTCCTGCACTTCTTAGAGAAGGCATCACTTGACAAAAACAAATTGTAAACTATATATAAACTGTGTCTTTTGTTTCTGTTTATCAGTTCTTTCTCTGGAGATGGACATTCACAAGAAAGTCTTCAAACATTAGTTCTGTGGTTGCATATGCTGTTCTCTCTTAGTCCTGCTTATTTTGCTCTTCATAATTTCATGTAGATCTTTCCATGGTTTTGTTTTGTTTTTTAATTAGCCTGATGGGGGCAAGTAGATGGCTCAGTAGATTGGAAGCCAGGAATAAAAATTAAGGTCCTGGGTTCAAAGCTTAACGTTCTAAAGGACCTTAAAAGGTTACAGTTCTAAAGATCAAAGTTCTAAAAGGTTAATGTCCTGGGTTCAAATCTGACCTCAGGCACTTCCTAAATGTGTGACCTTTGGCAAGTCACTAACCCCCCATTGTCTAGCCCTTAACCTCTCTTCTGCCTTCAAACCAATACACAATATTGATTCTAAGACAGAAGGTAAGGGTTTAAAAATAAAGTTAAATTAAATTAACCTACTCATCATTTCTTATAGTGCGGTAGTATTCTAGACTATGCATATTTGTTACCAAAAGTTTACTTTTTCTTTTTCAGCTAGGGGAAAAGAAGAAGAACAGAAAGAGAAAATGCTTGTAATTAGAAACAAATTTTCATTTTTAAAAAATGACCTATTAGTTTAGGGCAGCTAAGTGGCATAGTAGATAGAGCACCAGGTCTGGAGTCAAGAAGACCTGAGTTCAAATCTAGTCTCAGATACTTACTAGCTGTGAGACCCTGGGCTAGTTACTTCACCTTGCTTGCCTCTGTTCCTTTATCAATCAAATGAGCTGAAGAAGGAAATGGCCAACCACTCTGGCATCTTTGCCAAGAAAACCCCAAATGAGATCACAAAGAGTCAGACAAAATTGAAAATGACTGAACAACAATCAGTTTAGAAGGTATTTAGTATCAGAGGGAGGATCTGAACTCTGATCTTCTCACTCCAGAGCCAGGTTGTCTTTCACTGTACTATTTTTCCTTTTCATCTAAGGGTGTTCATGACTCAAAATGTAATTCTATTTTTGTGACCATTTTATAAATGAAAATTATTATTCATCTTTGTGCTTTCATGTTGCTTAAGTATATGAAGGTATTAGAGACCATAAAGCTCAGGTTCACCCCCTGTCCATTTTGCAGATGAAGAAACTGAGGCAAATAGGATTAAGTGATTTGCCCAGGATTATACAACTAGTAAATATCAGAGACCAGATTTGAACTCTTACTCTACAGATGCAAAAAACATGAGCCTGCAGCTGCCATTAGCATCAAAGCAAGGTCACATTGTTGGTATTCATGAGTCATGAACCCAAGTCTCCTAAAGGCTTATTTCCACCATCTTGTGTCACTTTTTCTTCCTTTTTCTTAACTCAACAGTACCTTCCCTGACCATCCTGCTTTGCCTCCCAAATTCTGAATCAATGAGAATTCCCAGAGTGGCTAAAAAGAGACTGAAAGAATTTCCCTGGGTTTTCCATTATGCAGCCAGTGTTCCTTGGAGACCACTTGTGTTCCTAAAGGAAACAGGTCCCTTGTCCATCCCCAGCCTGGCTCAGATGAACTAGCCCAGAAAAAAGGCCTGATTGCCCCCAGATTTCTAGTGATAAGAGCATGATTGTATTTCCCTCCAAGCCATAGAGCCCTAGAATGCCCAATAATAGTTTTCATTTGCATAATGACTGCATAAAATAGATTCATATTTTGGGTCATGACTACCCTTAGATGGAAAGAAAGGATAATACAGGGAAAGAAGGTTTGCTGCTGGAGTGAGAAGAGCTGGGTTCAAATCCCACCTCATACATAATACCATCTAAACCCACATTTCAAGATGGAAGAGCCCTTAAAGACATCTATTCTAACCCCCTAATGTTGCCAAGAAGGAAAGTGAATCTCAGCAAGGTTGTGTAACTTATCCAGGACCACACAAGTAGTACAGAGTAGTGACAAAATTCAAATCTTACTCTTCTTCATTCTGAAATCTGTCTCCTTAATTCTACTCTAAACCCAACTCTTCTGAGTGTCATGGAGGACCTGTGTCTCCTGTCTAACTCCTCCCTTTAGGCCCCCAGCAATGAATCAACATTTTCCTTGGGCTCAGGGTGAATGGGTCTAAGTTCTAGGATGAGAAGATGACAAAGGGAAAGCAGGAGTTGGCACTCTGGTCCTCAAATTCCAGTCTTGAGGGTCCTCTTACAAGGGAAAATTGTTTACATATGAATTGAAAACCCCATATTAATCAGTTCACTTTTGGAGACCTCTAGGCAATACTTAGTAAACATATCAATCAATTAATTGATGATTTAATGCCTAATATTTACCATGCTAGTGTAGAAAAAAGCTAAGATGAAAACTCCTCTCTCAAGCCAATCTTTCTAAAGCTTTATTCAAACATATTTAAACAAAAGCAACTGGAATTTCCCCCAGCTGAAATTAACTCACCACTTTCACTTCTCCTCCTAACCCCATTCATCACCCTTATTCATAAAAGAACAAGAGTGAGACCACTTTGGTGTGGAATCGGTCCTTATATAAACTCATCCCATGCCCAGAAGTGGGGGGGGGGGGTCTCTCCCTAGCATGGGATTGGTCATTCAAGACTAATTCCACACCTGGAAATGGGAGAGGGGGAAGGACCTCTGGGACATGCTGGGAAATGCAGTCCCCAGCCAGGATACATTTTAAAATCTGCATCCCCCTATGATCCTTTGGGAGACCAGTCTCCCCAATGGATCATATCAAATGTAACAGATTCATGTACATATGATTTTACACAGAGAAAATACAACAACAACAATGAAACAAAAGAGAAACAAGAACAAAACCAATTAGGGGGCAGTCCCTTTTCTCACAACATACAAAAATAAAAGCATTTAACAAAACAAATTAATTTAACCCCCCAAAGTTCAATTCTGCACCAAGTACTGGGGATACAGAGACAAAACTGAGACTACCTTTGTCTCGAGGAGTGCTCATTCCAATGAAGGAGAATTCAACATCTACTGGGGAATAGTGGCCAAGGAAGGAATCTTTGGTCTAGGATCTAGGCAGTCAGAGGGATAGGAGGGGCTCCATAGAGCATGAGATTGTCACACCCTTTCCAGTAGCAATAATATTATTTATTTGATGATTGTTCCATGGAATAGCAAAAGGTAGGAAAGATTGGGAAGAAAGAGAAGGGGTATAATATTTTGGATAGCAGAACAGACAGTCATATACTCACACTGGGTATATACCAGATAAACTAGCTTTTATCAAGGTGGTCCGTTTTTTTGTCATTCTCCGTGGATAACGTACATTAGCTACCTCATAGCACTTCTGTGAAAGTCAGGTGAGATACTTGGCAAATATTAACCTGCTCCAGAAATAGGAGTTTTAGTATCACGGATTTCAAACTGGAAGGTACTCCAGTACTACTTTCTAGTCCTACCCTTTCATTTTACAGATGAATAAACTGAGGCTCAGGTTGGTAAAGTAATTTAGCAATCAAACAAATCTCAGTGGCCATCTCCTCCAATGCCTTTATTTTACATATGGAGAAACTGAGGCCCAGGGCAATAGGTGCCCAAGTTCATATGGGTAGCAAACAGCAGGAATGGAATTTGAGCCCAGAGCCCCTGATATTAAATCCAGAAATACTTCCACTCACCATCTTATTAACCTTTAAGCAACTTCCTAGCTACAAATGGGATTCCATGTTGCTGGGGGTTGGAGACAACTGAAGCAGTTAAATACTCCCTAAGATTCTGGGTTGGGAAGGCAGAAGTTTAGGTGAATCCCCGTCCATTGTCCAGCAGGATAAGGGTGGCTTCCACAATTAGGCTGACTTCATTGCTTCCCAAGCCCAGGATGTCCCCATGTCAGGAGCTTGTCTAAATACATCAGCACTGAATTCCCATCAGCCCTAAGGTTAAAATGCCTGACCTGCTCACCTCATTTGGTCGTTGAACAGTAAATTAAAGGTCTCCATTATCTTATTTGGGAGTTGGATAAAACACTTAGAGATGCTTGTATATTAATGGCAATCAAGTTTGGAAAGGTCCTCCGTCGCTCGAAGGAACTTCCTCTGATAAATTGCTCTTTCCATCCAGGCACGGAGCTCATTTCTCAGGAGCAAGCCAGGCAGGAGTCACTGGCACAGGATTTTACACTTGCACAAAAGGTCTTAAGGATGGCTGATTTCGCTCCGAGAAGATGAATCTGGATTCCCAAAGGAGCTCCAACCTCCCTTTGATTTGACCTAGTGAAAAGAAATTGTGACCACAGGGCCAATTCAGGGATCAGACTTTACCCCTAACCAGGACAGTGGGGTGCAGACTAAGCCATCTGCCCTTCCTTCCCCATCTTCATCCTTCAGCGGGTATTGTTAGAAGCTGGATGAATATGGCTTCCCTCAATAATGGCACTGCATCATAGTTATGTCTTCAGGGGATAGGGAAAAGTTTATTATAACTATTCTTCACCTCAATGAGCCTCAATTTCCCCATTTGTAAAATGGGAGCATTCAGCTAGATGATCTCTAGGTCTCTTCTAATTCTAAAGATGAGATCTTAAAGCATTTCAATAACTTTTGTTCTAGACCTGGCCAGAAAAGACACTCATAGAAGGAGAAATCTGTCCACCAATGCAGATCGGCGAGGCATCGTGCTGGAGAGGTTAGGTATCTTGCCCGTAGTCACATAGCCAAGAAGTGACAGAGGCAGGCTTTGAACTCAAGTCTTCCCCACTCCAAGGCTGATCCTCTGATATTATTTACCTGACATTTATAATCAACTTCCATTCCTATAGTGGGAATGTGTGGATTTCTGCATCTTGAGGGTTAATGCTACAAGGAAGAATCTCAATTTGTAGCAAGACTTACATCTTTGTTTTTAGCTAGAAATTTCCCTGAAATTCCCTGAACTTTTATTCCGTGTAATTTATAAATAGCCTGGTGGTGCAATGAAGGCCCCTTCGTTATTGGTCAAAGACAAGCAATTCCAAGACTCTAGGGTTGGAGAGGACTAAAAATAGGGATACTGGGAAACCCTCAAAACTCATCAAGTCAACAAGCATTTATTAAATGCCTACCGTGTGATACCGTTTATTTGGAAATATAATAGTCGGTCAAGAAGCATTTATTTTATTTTAACCCTTACACAACTCTAAGACTGAAAGGCAAGAGCTAGGCAAACAAGTTTAAGTGACTTAACCAGGGTCACACCACAAGGAAGAGTGAATCCAGATTTGAATCCAGGTCCTCCCAACTCCAGGGCCAGTGCTCTAACCACTGTGCAATCTAGCTCCCCCCAGTAAGCATTTATTAATCACCTATATTCCCAGTGCTGATGGCTAAAGATCAAAGAAAGGCAAAAACTTGGTCGTTGCTCTCAAAGCATTCATAATCTGGAGGGGGTGGGGGGAGAGAGAATAGGCAAATACCTTTGTACAAAGAAGTCACAGATGGGAAAATTAGGGTTAATCTCTGAGGAAAGGCACTAGCATTAAGGAGAACTTGGAAAGATCTCTTCCAGAAGGTAGAATGTTCGCTTAGACTTCAAAGAAGCACATAAAGATTCACTCAGTAAAGAAATTTATAGTAAGAACCTACTATGTGAAAGATACCATACCCAAAACTGTGAGAATGACAGAAAGAAATAAAAGACAGAACCTGACCTCTGGAAGCTTCAAAATAACTTCCAGTAGCTGTGTGACCCTGGGCAAGTCATTTACCCCCATTGCCTCACCCTTCCTGCTCTTCTGCCTTAGAAGCAATACATAATATTGATTCCAAGACAGGAGGTAAGGGTTTAAATTTTTAAAATTACTTCCATGTGACATGACAGACATATGGACAGACAGAGGGGGGCCTGTCTTTATCCCTTAATGAAATTAAATTTTATCAAGGGGCAGCTGGATAGCTCAGTGGATTGAGAACCAGTCCTAGAGATGGGAGGTCCTAGGTTCAAATCTGGCTTCAGCCACTTCCCAGCTGTGTGACCCTGGGCAAGTCACTTGACCCCCATTGCCTAGCCCTTACTGCCCTTCTGCCTTGGAACGAATACACAGTGTTGACTCCAAGACGGAAGGTAAGGGTTTAAAAAAAATTTTTTTATCAAGCACTTCGATGGTATTGTTTTTTGAAGCACCAACATTCTTTTTAGTATGGACATCCTGCCACCTCCTTGAAAGAGCACTGCGCCCATTTTACAGGAGAGAACACCAAAGCCCATACAAGCAGAGAGTGGGAGACATTTGGGGGAGATTGCACATTTCCAGCTGGGTTGGAAATCCCAGCTCCAGAGAGAGCCCGAGGTACTTTTGGAGAGTCAAGGTCAGGTCTTGAAGCTAGCAGATTAGAAGACCATTTGTGTAGGGCCTAAAATAACATGAACTCCATAGGCTATCATCCTGCTCTAAAGAGCCTTCCAGGCCATCAAGTTCGGTCATTGTTCAGTTGTGTCCAACTATTCATGAATCTATTGAGGGTGTTCTTTACAGGGATACTGGAGTGGTTTGCCATTTCCTTCTCCCACTCGTTTTACAGATGGAAAAACTGAGGCAAACAATTAAGTGACTTCCCCAGGGTCACATAACTAGCAAGTGTCTGACACTAGATTTGAACTCAGGAAGATGAGTCTTCCTGACTCCAGGCCTGGCCCTGTATCCATTGTGCCACCTAGTGGCCCCAGTCCATCATGACATGAAAAGAACCCTCCCAATAACAACTGACTAATACTCATCCAGCCTCTGTTTGAAAACCTCCAAGGAGGGTGAAACTACCACCTCCAGGGGCAGCCCATTCCACCTTGGCATAGCTCCAGTCATTAGGAGGTTTTCCATGGTATGGAGCCTAGATTTTCCTCTTCACTACATCCACTGTTGCTCCTGGTCCTTCCTTCTGGTGCCTGACAGGGCAAGACCCCTCCATATGACAGCCCTTTCCAAACCTTGAAGATAATTATCTGGCATCTCCTCCATCCCCAGCCCCCTGAGTCTTTTGTCCTCCAGAGGAAGCGCGTTCAAGGCTCTCAGTAAGTATGAACATTCTCCAGCCTATCAGGGTCCCCTTTAACCTGGGGTACCCAGTACTCCAGATGAAGTCTGATGAGGGCACAGAACACCATCACCCCAGAATTCCTGGTTGTTCTGCCCTTCTTTCTTTTATTTTGGTTTTTAATTTTATTTTATTGATTAATAAATTTTTTTCATGGTTACAGATTCATGTTCTTTCCCTCCCCTCCCCCCTCCCAGAGCCAATGCTCAATTCCACTGGGTTTTACATGTGACATTGATCAAGACCTATTTCCATATTTACCCTAGGGTGATCATTTACAGTCTAAATCCCCAATCATATTCCCATCAACCCATCTGATCAGGCAGTTGTTTTTCTTCTGGGTTTCTACTCCCACGGTTCTTTCTCTGGATATGTTCTTTCTCAGAAATTCCTCAAAAATGTCTTTCTGCCCTTCTTTCTGACCCTAGTTTACATGAGCTATCTTTGGCTACCAGATCACATTGCTGACTCACTCATGTTGAGCTAGTAGACCATTGAAACCCCCAGACCTTTTTTTGGGAGCAAGTGCTATCTAACCCCACCTCCTCCTTCTTACATAGGGAAAGCCTGTTTGGTTTTGGTACCCAAGCACAAGGATTATTAACATGTATCTTTATTGGGCGCCATCTTATTAGATTTGGTTTATCAACATCCTAGGACTTTCAGGGTCATGAGGTTTGGATTCAGGAGGGACCTGAGAGATTTTCTCCTTCCACCCTCTCATGTACAGAGCTCAGAAAGGAATGTGACCTATCCAACATCCTGCAAGTAATTAGCAGAGGTGAGAATAATCATGTCATCTGGCTTTAACTCATCACTGTTCTTTTAAGGGTCTCTGATATAATACAGGGAGAACCTCTAAGGGAGAAGCATGACTATAATCTTGTATGATCAGTATGATCGCAAGAGGAGAGGGCTAAACTGAATAGACAAAGGGAAAATCCAAAACAAACACACGAAGGAATCATGGTCCTGCTGTCTCCATGGTGATGGCCACTCATCCATCCATCCACCAAGGCAACCAGTCAGCATTATCGAGTCTGGTGCTGGGTAAGATAAGGGATGCAATAGAAAGAGAGAGTAGTACAGTCTCTATTCTTGGGAAACTTGTTCCAGGAAATCAGACTTCCCTGTCCTCCAAGAACAGATAGTTAAAGATCTACAATCCTTTCTCTGAGACAACTACTTCCAGGGAAAAAGTATTCTGAGACTTGGAGGATCCCCTTCCCCAACTACCACCGATTCTCAAGAAAGCCAAGAAAGGAAGGATCAAGTATTTGACTATAGAATCCACATTGAGAGGGGCTGTTGTCCCCGTCTCCCCTGGGCTGGTCGGAGAGCACTGTGTTCAGGGATAAGCATCATATTTTATGAACCATAGTGACAAGCAGGAATCCATCTAGCTGAGAACAGCCAGGATAGTGAGAGCCTCTCACAAAATGCTGCCCCAAATAGAAAACAAGTGAGGAAATTCAGGCTATTTATTTTAGGACAAAGAACGCTGGTGCATAGTAGGTAATTAATAAATGCTGGTTGGCTTGACATGATCACTGCCTCCATGGTGGGGGATGCAGTGAGGAGTTAGATTGTAAGATAGGAAGACCTCCATTCAAATTCTTTCTTAGATACTCATTAGGTGTGTGATCCTGGAGAGGCCACTTCAGCCTCAGTTTTCTCATCTGTAAAATGGGAATAATAATGGCTTCAGTATTTAGGCTCTCCTGAAGATCCAGTGAAAGAATATAGGCAATATGGTATGTATACCTTAAAATGCTATATTAATGCTAGCTATTATTTCTCTCATAGGCTATTATATGAAGAAGAGTATAAACTAAGATAAAATTAGGTGCTCTAACTCCAGATCCAAGGCTTTTTCCTGGATTTAAATCAGGAGGTGAATAACTGTAATCCAGAAGTAAAGCTAGGTTAGTGCCAGAGATCTATAGAACCCCAAATTGTGTAGTGAAAAAGATGACCAAATCTAGAAATAGCAAAAATGGGGCAGGGAGGGAGAAGGAAATCTGTTAGTTACTCTACACAGAACCATCAATCACTTTAAACCATCTCCTAAACCTCTTCCTACATCTTTAAAAAAAAAAAAAACCTTACCTTCTATCTTGGAATGAATACTATATATTGGTTCCAAGGCAGAAGCATGGAAATGAGGATGAAATGACTTGCCCAGGGTCACACTGCTAGGAAGTGTCTGAGGTCAAATTTGAACTCAGAACCTCCTGTCTCTAGGCCTGGCTCTCAGGTCACCCAGGTGGCCCCTCTTTCTACCTCTTTAAATATATCAGGGTAATTTAGTAAACTACTTGAGCCCAAAGATCAGGAGAAGGGGTAATGATGGTGATAGAGTGGGAAGGGAGCTGTCCAAGCCCTCAGCTCCAACTCCAAGATCATGAGTTTCTAGATTTAAACTGTAAGGCTCTTGGAAGTCAAAGCATCTCACTTTATTTTACTGGTGAGGAGATTTAGGGTCTTGCCCAGAGATCACACGATTAACACTAAGTGTTATGAGAAGGGAAAGCAGGAAAGGGGTTGCCAGTGAGAGAAAACAATGTCCCTCTCCATCTCTCTCTCCAGCTGAGAAGGGTCTCCATAGCTGCCAATTCCCAGACAGCCATAAGGACTGACTGAAGGAGTCTGGCTCTGCTCTTTCCATCTACCTCATGGTAATCCTCCCTCACTAAACTCATAGCCCAGGTGCCCAGGTGGCCATTAGCAAATCTTAACTCCTGCTGCTCCATTGTTATCTCATTTCTCTGCCTGGTGAGAGAGAGGTACAAATTACAAGGATGAGAGAAAGTGGCACAGACCTATAGGGCAGCATATGGATCTCATCAAACCTTCTGCCTCTTATACATACTTCATTTCCAGACTTATCCTTTGCACTGGCTGTCCCCCCATGCCTAGAACTCTAACTCTCTCTCTCTCTCTCTCTCTCTCTCTCTCTCTCTCTCTCTCTCTCTCTCTCTCTCTCTCTCTCTCTCTCTCTCTCTCTCTCCCTCCATTCTCTCCCCTTTCTCTCTCTCTCTCTCTCTCTCTCTCTCTCTCTCTCTCTCTCTCTCTCTCTCTGTCTCTCTCTCTCTCTCTCTCTGTCTCTCTCTCTCTGTTTCTCTGTCTCTGTCTCTGTCTCTCTCTGTCTCTGTCTCTGTCTCTGTCTCTCTCTATCTATCTATCTATCTCTCTCTCTGCTGTCTCTCTCTCTCTGCTGTCTCTCTCTGTCTGTCTCTGTCTCTGTCTCTCTCTCTTTCTCTCTCTCCTTTCCAACTCCTGGCTGCCCTGGCTTCCTTTAAGAACCAAGCAGCATCCCACCTCTACAGGAAACCAAGGCACTTCTTAATTCTAGTGCCTTCCCTCTGTCCACTATTTCTTATTTATCCTGTCTATTGCTTATTTGTATATAGTTGTTTGCATGTTGTCTCTCCCAATTGGCTACAAGTTCCTTAAGGGCAAAGACAATCTTTTGCCTTTCTCTGTATCAGCACAGTGTAAAATGGAGATTTGAACCCTAGACTTCAATCCCCAGAAGTCCTTGGTATTTCCTAGAATTCTCTATAATCTCACCTGAGTCTTCACCTGGGCAAGATCACAATGAGCATTTAACTGGCTCTCTGCCTCACACAGGGGCTACTCAGACATTTGCAAGATATAGTAAGTAAGCTAAGTGAGGGCATTATGAATGGGCTAATCAGCCCTAGGCATGTGGTTTATTATTTTGTATCCTTGATTTCTAATAATCTTTAATAAACCTCATAAAATATAATACTTTTATTACTAGAAATAAATTTAATTTTTTACAGTTAATAGCAACCACAAGATTGGAAGAGAACTTCTCAAATATTTTTTAAAGATAGCCTAGATGATTTTCTTTTTAAGCCATGTTTCTCTGGCCAAGACTTTTCGCCTACCCTCGCAAAGCTGTTTCTAATTCAGCTCATTCCAGCCATCTGCTCTGGACCTTCTTGACCAAGATCACTCACCTGGTCCTGACCCTGCCCTCCCGGCTCCACTTCGGCTGGGCTCCTGGCCCAGCCCCAGCCCTAGTCCTGGCCCCAGCAACTCTGGCCTCTGAGCCAGATTGCTCATCACCCCAGGCCCAGCCCCAGGCCCCAGGCTGCTGGTAGCTGCTCCTGTGTCTTCAGGAATCACAAACCAGCTGGTAAAAACAGGGGGTGTTCTTTCCTTAGGCTACAATTAGCCTCCATGTGACTGGGAATTGGGGGGGGGGGAATGAGGAGAAGGAAGAGACTTTTCTAAACAGGAAGTTACAAGCATGGTGTATTTCAAAGAATATCTTTTGAGTACACTGATTCTGTTACTTATCTCACCTGAGATTCAGGGGAGAAATTCATCTCCCTGTAACTCTTTGGCCCAATTTGAGATTCCTAAAACCCACCCTCACTACAGGGGGGGGGCTCAGTGGCTCAGAGGATTGAGATCCAGGCCTAGAGACCACTACTGGGGGGGGGGGGAAGCTCAGTGGCTCAGAGGATTGAGAGCCAGGCCTAGAGATGGGAGGTCCTGGGTTCTAATCTGGCCTCGGACACTTCCTGGCTGTGTGACCCTGGGCAAGTAACTTGAACCCCATTGCCTACCCCTTACCAATCTTCTGCCTTCTGACAATAGGCATCTAAATGGATAAAAAATGAACTTTAAAGAGACTGGAGGTTAAGGCTTTTCAGACTCCAATGTTTTATAAAAATCTGTATTTTATTGCATTTTGCTGATTGTTTTTTTTTTAAGATTTAATTTTGTTAGGAATAACAAAGTGGAGGAGTTCCATGGAGACTGGAACAACCTCCAGGAAGTGATGCAGAGCGAGAGGAGCATAACCAGGAGAACATTGTACACAGAGACTAATAAACTGTGGTATAATCGAACGTAATGGACTTCTCCATTAGTGGCAGTGTAATGTCCCTGAACAACTTGCAGGGATCCAGGAGAAAAAAACACCATTCATAAGCAAAGGATAAACTATGGGAGTGGAAACACCGAGGAAAAGCAACTGCCTGAATACAGAGGTTGAGGGGACATGACAGAGGAGAGACTCTAAATGAACACTCTAATGCAAATACTATCAACAAGGCAATGGGTTCAAATCAAGAAAACATCTAATGCCCAGTGGACTTACACGTCGGCTATGGGGGGTGGGGGGGAGGAAAAGAAAATGATCTATGTCTTTAACGAATAATGCTTGGAAATGATCAAATAAAATATATTTTTTAAAAAAAGATTTAATTTTGTTGGTTTTAAGTTCATATATCAATGTATTTAATACTATTCTGTTACACTGAGTTATTTTAATGTATTGGGTTTTAACTACTGTTGCTTTTCTCCTATAACTATACTGAACAAATATTATTAAGTGAGCCTATATAAAAAAAGTCCTTTTTCTGTTTTGAATTTGTAAATTATCACCTAAAGGATGGATAGACTTCATAAAAAACTGGTTACAATTGTATAACAACCTTTGGAAAATTAATAAGTTTTAGCTAAATATCTCAAATTGATGTTAAGAGGTCTTTAGATATGATTTTTAGATTTTTTCCCAACAACTCTGGTCATTTTGCCTATTTCTAACATGAGGTAAGGTCCATTTTAGTAGCTGAAGTGAAATACAATTATAATCCCCACCTCCCACATTTATAAAAATGTGAACAGATGGGACATCACAGTCTCATACCAAAGGAGCTGGGAAGTTAATACCAGGGCATTGTACCCCTGGATGACTCCCAAAAGGGAGCATCTCTCATTTATAACTCTTTAGCTCACTTACTTCCACCAGAATGATATCTAGATTTCTTGATGATGTTCCAGACCCAAATAAGTTTTACTTTGTTTAAAAATATGTTTGCCAAGGTTGAAAGATTTGCTATGCCTGTAAAAATTTGTGACAAATATCCATCAGTTCATAGGTTCTTTAAATGTCATATAATAACTTATGTAAAATATGATAGTGGGTATGTTTGCTATTGTAATTAATTGGGCTATTGAAAAAATTTGGGGGATTTTGAACTACTGTTCTTTATAAAAAACTGTTACTTTGTAAAAATCATATGCTTGTACTCACAGTGGATCATGGCCAGGTATGAAGAGGAAATGGATCTCATTTTTGGTGAGAAAACATTGTATTCTATATTTTCTTATCTGACATAGTGTGTCAATGATTATAAGCTATATTTTTATTTTTAAAACTCTTTTATTATATTTTTCTTGCATGTGTAATATACTATTTCAGCCTTTTATTTTTCTCTCCTTTTTATATTTGAAGCACATGTCACCAGTATTAAGATTTTCTTTAACTTTTTTGATTTAGCAGTATTTTAAGTTTAAAATATATTTGCTATAATGTCAATGCATGCCCCAAAAGCTTGAGACTGTAAAAATGATGCCACTAATTATTTTTAAAAAATTATGGGACTTTACTTAATGATTCTATCTGATTCCAGGACAAGATAATACAAAAAAAAGAGATCCATTGTACAAGGCCAAAGAAGCACAAACTTAAAATGTGTAGTGCCAATTGAGCACAAGGTCAGAGACCAACCAATCCCGATGGGGTTGAGGAAAATTCTAAGTCAATACAAAGGACTTGAACCTAGTGTGCAACTCGAGGTTTGACACTTGACATATGTTAAGACATAGGCCTTCCTTGTGTCCACACTCTTTGTAAAAATGCTTACAGACAAGTACCTCAAATTGGGCTCCTACATGGCTCCTATAATCTAGTCCCTTTTCTGTCTTTCATAATGTGGCAGTTTTCTGTAGTCCTGGCTACTAACTGGGTAAATGCATCATTGCTTAAATCATTTTAATTGGGCCCTGATTCAAGGACCTGTTATAGATTTATTTTTCCTATACTTGGAATTTTTACACATAAGACTTTGTCTATATTTCATCCAGAAATTCCTTTTTATTTGGATTTTTTTATGTTTTTTATTTCTTAAGTCAATTGATTCATATACCTCATACCTCAGCCATGCAAAATCCCTGTGTTTTTCAATCATCCTCTTCAGGGGGGGAATGTAAAATTATTATTATTTTAAATTGCAAAGTGTAAATTCCTTTTGAGAGAAATTTTAGGTTAAGAAACACACCACCTCTCCAAATCCAGAAAGTGAACTGTTTGAAGAAGACACCATGAAGATGCCTCCACAGACCACATGCTGCACAGAAGATCCAGAGTGAACTTTGGGATGTGGTGATTTGAACTGTGTGGGATTTAAATGCATTTGTTTTGTATGTATACTTTCATGCCAAAGGGGACTGCCCCCTAACTGGCTTTTTGTCAATGCATCTAGCAATTATTGGTTTTGTTCTCTTTTCCTCTTATCCTCAAATTGTTATAATTTCAAAATTGGTATGTTTACAAGACCCAGAGGAGAGACTAGTCTTCCTCAGGCCTCTGGGGGGGGGGGTGTAAAATGGATATTTGAACCCTAGACTTCAATCCCCAGGAGTCCTTGGTATTTCCCAGAATTCCCTATAATCTCACCTGAGTCTCCACCTGGGCAAGATCACAATGAGTATTTAACTGACTCTCTGCCTCACAGGGGGGGCTACTCCGACATTTGCAAGATGTAGTAAGCTAAGCGTGGGCATTATGAATGGGCTAATCAGCCCTAGGCATGTGGTTTATTATTTTGTATCCTTGATTTCTAATAATCTTTAATAAACCTCATAAAATATAAAATTTTTATTACTAGAAACAAATTTAATTTTTACAACAGTGCCTGGAAGATAGCAGGTACTTAATAAATATTTGTAGACTGACTATTATGACACCCATCTCTAGAAGATTACCTAGGGGGATTTTGTTCAAATCCCCTCCCCCCTTCTCCCTACATGACCTTCAGTCCAAGAGTGGATGATTATTCAAAAACAAGAAGGGACAGCATGGACTCCAGTAGCACTCACCATCACAGTGAATGAGAGATGGAAATTGATGAGCTCCAACTCTTGAAATTCTATGGTTCTGGAAGCATAGGAAGACTTGTATGAACTGAGGCTGAGTGAAGTGAGCAGAACCAGGAAAAAAATGATCAACTCAATGACAGCATGAACAGAAACAGAAACAGAACAAAAGAGAACATAGGCATGATATAATTATAATGACCAGTTTTGGCTCTGTGGAAAAACCGAGAAAATGTACTTCCCTCCATTCTTGGTGGAGGTGGAATACTATGATTGATATATATATATATATATATATATATATATATATATATATATATATATATATATATAATGGACTGCTGGGAGGTATGGAGTTTATTATTGTTATTCAGTCGTGTCTGATTCCTGATGAATCCATTGGGGGTTTTCTTGATAGATATCCTAGAGTCGTTTGCTATCCTTCTCCAACTCATTTTACAGATAAGGAAAAGAAGGCAAACAGGGTTATGCGACTTGTCCAGGGTCACTTTCTCCACTTAGAAGAGTCTTGTATTCCTGGTTCTAAGTGTGTGGATTCCTTTTCTTCTTTCTTTTAGTTACCAAGAGTGGATGAAACCCAGTGCTGGGGCCACACAGAAATATAAAGACAAGGAAACCTGCTCCTCATCTCTTTATCCAAGATAATGACCTCAAAGTAATTGCTTATTTTGGATCAGTCTAAGGTTGTTTATACTAATCCTCTCCCTTGGGCCTCAAAAGCCTTAATCCTTTGGTGGCCCAGGAGTGAAGATGGTCTACTGTGGCTCTGGCTTCGGTGTGAAGTGGTAGAGGCCAGGACTGGAGAAGATAGAATTCCAGTGGGAGGTGGGGGAGAGTGGGCTCACCTCCCTCCAACAAACCATGGAGTTCATCAATTTAAAGAAGAAGAGCTACCTCTAACATCATCCAGTCCAACTCCCTTATTTTAGAGATGAATAAATTGAAGTCCAAGGACTTGGCCAAGGTCAGAGGTAGGGTGTAAACTCTAGAGTAAATGCTCTCCATAAATCCTAGCTAGAAAGGACTATAGGGTCAATTAATTCCAACCCCCTAATTTTCAGAGGAGGAAACAGAGGCCTGGAAAAAAAGATAAGTATCTGAGGCAAGATTTGAACCAACTTCTTTTTTTTTTCAATCCTTACCTTCTTAGAACCCATACTAAGCATCAGTTCCAAGGCAAAAGGGTGGTAAGGGCTAGGAAGTTGAGGTTAAGTGACTTGTCCAGAATCACACAATTAGGACAGATCTGAATCCAAATTTGAATCCAGGACCTCCTGTTTCCAGGCTTTATCTACTGATAAACCTGTCCCATGAACCCATTTCTGCCTAGCTCCAAATGTAATCAGTGGGGAAATCACTTTACTCCAGTGCTCTAGGCAACTCTCAAAGGTTGTAACATAGAGTGTCTGGTTCAGAGTCAGGGAAACTCATTTTCCTAAATTCAAATACGGCCTGAGACATTTCCTAGATGTGTGACCCTGGGCAAGTCACTTAACTCTGCTTCCACATCTTTATCTTTAAAATGAACTGTGGTAGGAAATAGCAAACCAGTCTAGTATCTCTGCCCAAGAAAACCCCAAAAGAGGTCATGAAATCCAGTGGCCTATCCAAATGGCAGGCTACCTTCTGAATGAATGAATGAAATGAATGGAGTGAGGTTTCATATATATACACACACATATATACTGTATATATTTATTCCGTATGCAGAAATATATGTATGTATCCTATATGTGTATAAATCTTATATGTGTTTATTCAGTTGATAATTATATATACATACATATGTATACATATATGTCCTGTATGTGTACATATTCTTTGTATATATTTATTTACTCAGTAGATAATCTTGTATATACATACATAATACATACACACATACATACATAGATGAGAGAGAGATAAATGGATGGATAGATAAATGGATGGATAGATAGATGGATGGATAGATAGACAGACAGACAGATAGATTGATAGATGATAGATAGATATTTCTAGGATAAATTGGAGAAAAATACCAAAGGGAAGATACTAAAATGGAAGCCTCAGTGAGGTACACTGTTCCCCTTTTCTGCCCTTTGTGTCACTAAATTCTTCCATAGACACAGGTCCTGTCTAAGGGGTGATGCCTAGTGTGACATTTGTGGGTGATTCTCCTCCATCATCCACTGAAGAATCGATATGCCACTTATTTGGTTTTTTATCGACAATGACCACTCCATCTCTTGCCTTACCTTTGTACAGCTCTTTTTTATTTCCTTTAGTCCAAGTATTCAACCTGACCTTGATGTGCCCTTCTGAAATCTCACCTTGTTTAAGATTTGACTGATCATCCTGCCAGCGGCGATCTTTTGGGGTTAGCCAATGTATTAAAGCTTCCCCTCAGCTTCCCTTTATCCATGAATTTCACAAGAATTCCATCTGTGTTTTCCTCCATTCATTGGAAAAGCTGTTGAATGAAGTCATGGGCAAAGAGAGGATGGTGGGTCATTCTACCAAAGAATTTAATCCAAGTTTAGATCAATTCATCTGTCAAGATGTTGGGCTGGAGGCATTTGCCCAGCTATGAATCTACCAAGTTGTTCTCTCCTTCAGCTCTCATTTCCCCATCTCATCCTTTGCTGAAAACCAGATAAACTGTTTCCAGAGATCTCCTGACCAACCAGCCCATCAGTGGCATAAACACACCTTGGCACAAACAGAGAAACACCCTCCTAATCTGGCATAGAGACACCAGACAGGAAGCAAACAGACTCATGAATACTCAGGGAAAGCCACTCCAAGCATGGAAGGACAATCAGCAAAGTCAGTTGTCAGGTATACTTAGTCTGAGAAAAGTCATAAGCCATAGCCAGATGGCAGGGGAGGAGAGTAGCTAAAACATTGCTTCTGGGATGAAGTCTCATCAGTCGGTGTCCAACTGTAGCAATTAGCTCAGCCAATGAGAATCCATGTCAGAAGCAACTCAGATGTTGGTGATGAGATCCTGTATGCTTGGAAATCTAGGGGCTCCCACAGGTTGCAAGCTTGAATAGCACTGTATGCAGAAGAGCATTCTCCATAAGCAATGTGATGGGATCTCTTCCCTGTACTTCCTTTGGGACCAGACTATTGGAGACTAGACCAGAAAAGCATAAGTGTTACTGGTATCTGACAACAGGAAATTAAAGGAGGAAAGGAATATGCATTTATTAAGCACCTGCTGTGTGCTTAGCCTTTACAAATATTATCTCATTTGATAATATCACATCACATTGGGAAATGATACTGAACTTGGAGTCAGAAGACCTTGGTTCAAACACTGGCTATACGACTTACTACCTGGAGAACTTTGGGTCACTTGCCTTCCTTAGGTCTCAGTTTCCTCCTCTGAAAAAGGATGAGGTTCAATGAAATGACCTCCAAGAATCTTTCTGATGCTACATGTATAAGTCTAGAGTCTGGGGCATTGCTGTGAGTTAATCAGATTGCCAGAGGGAATCTTCACTGATAGGAAATATCCCCAGATAGATCACCTCTGCTTCTGATTGAGAAATGGTTCTGAGGTTCCCCCTGAAACTTTCTGGAAACAACATGAAGTTCTTGTTCTTTTGGTGTGGTTTCTAGAGAGTTTCTATGTGATGTGTTCTGCTGTGGGCTGCTGACTTTCCCAAGTAATCCAAAAGGAAATGGCTTGTTCCCAGTGAACCTATGCAGATTCCTAGTGATCACCCTTTCTACAGACTTGTAAATGGAAACATTTAGTCATTGGTTCTAGAATTATAGTATGGGGGGTAGGGGGGAGTTAACCTAGCAGAAAGTCTTTGCAAAGCACTAGATGAACCCTTTATTTACAGAGGAACCATGACCTGGGGCATTTTGAGTACTGCTGTATACAGAGGCACATGTGACTCAAAGTTGATGTAGAGAATGCTAATTAAAAAGCTGAAGATCCATGTAAGAGATTTACTGAGTTTGTTCCAGAAACAGATGGACAGAAAACACTCCAGGGAGGTGAAGGAGAAAATCTTAGAAATAGTAGACTAACATGGGAAGCCAATATCAGGTCTCAGAACTTGCTTGGAATTCTAGGACCATCTAGAATGGAATTCCTCTAAGTGACAGTATTCTTTCTCTCCAGATTTGACCTAAGACCTCATCTCATTCTCAGCTCTTCAAATAAATTAAATTAACACTTATTAAGCCCTTACTATAGCCAGGCACAGTGATAAGTGCAAAGGATAAAAATAAGAAAAAAGACACTTCTTGTCCTCTAGGAATTTACCGTCTAAGGGGGGGGGGTGATAGCACACAAAAGGAAGGTAAAGGAGGTGGGGGGATGAGAGGGGGGGTTCCAAACCAAGAAGAGATGCTAAAAGTAAGTGGAAAATTACTTGGAAAGTTCTAGAACTTCAAAGCCTTTCATAAAGGAAGCCTTTGGAAGGAATTTGGTGTTCTAACTTTCCAAGAGGAGAGACAGGGAGAGAAATGAGCAGGTGTGAGTACCAAAAACTGAGACAATCAGTGTAATGATAAGATTTCAGGTGATCACCTCTTCCAGGTGGAGCCACTCTTGTATATTTTCTGGGACAGTCTCCTTTGAAGAATTCTCAAATCTCTTGACAGTTTTGGATAAATGGGTTTGCTGATTACTTACTCTTGTGATGAACTTTCAAATAATGAGCATTTGTCGGGAAGGAGGTAGTTTGAGTACTGTAAGCTAAGGGCTATTCTCCACTTTAAGAATGACCAGGGGGAGCATCTAGGTGACTCAGTGGATTGAGAGCCAGGTCTAGAGATGGGAGGTCCTGGGTTCCAGATACTTCCTAGCTGGGTGATCCTGGGCAAGTCACTTAACCTCCTTTGCCTAGCTCTTACCATTCTTCTGAATTGGAACCAATACACAGTTTTGATTATAAGATATAAGGTAAGGCTTTTTTTTAATTACCAGGAAAAGAAGCTAGTACTTTGAAAAAACAAAAAACAAATAAAATAGACAAAGTACTGGTTAATCTAATTAAAAAAGGAAAGAAGAAAACCAAATTGACAGTATCCAAGATGAAAAGGGAGACCTCATCTCTAATGAAGAGGAAATTAAGGCAATCATTAAAAACTATTATGCCCAATTATATGGCAATAAATATGGCAATCTAGGTGATATTGATGAATATTTACAAAAATATAAATTGCCTAGACTAACAGAGGAAGAAATAGATTATCTAAACAACCCCATATTAGAAAAAGAAATTGAACAAGCCATTAAAGAACTCCCTAAGAAAAAATCCCCAGGGCCTGATGGATTCATGAATGAATTCTATCCAACATTCAAAGAACAACCAATCCCAATATTATACAAACTATTTGACATAATAAGCAAAGAGGGAGTTCTACCAAATTCATTTTATGACACAAATATGGCACTGATTCCAAAGCCAGGCAGGTCAAAAACAGAGAAAGAAAACTACAGACCAATCTTCTTAATGAATATAGATGCAAAAATCTTAAATAGGATGCTAGCAAAAAGACTCCAGCAAGTCTTCACAAGGGTTATTCTCTATGATCAGGTAGGTTTTATACCAGGAATGCGGGGCTGGTTCAATATTAGGAAAACCATCCACATAATTGACCAGATTAACAAGCAAACCAACAAAAATCACATGATTATCACAATAGATGCAGAAAAAGCCTTTGACAAAATACTACACTCACTCCTATTGAAAACACTAGAAAACATAGGTAAACAGTATATATCTAAAACCATCAGCAAAAATCATCTGCGATGGGAATAAACTAGAAGCCTTCCCAATAATAGCAGGAGTGAAACAAGGATGCACATTATCACCTCTATTATTTGACATTGTACTAAAAACACTAGCAGTAGCAATTAGAGAAGAAAAAGAAATTGAAGGCATTAAAATAGGCAAGGAGGAGACCAAGCTATCACTCATGGCAGATGATGGTCTACTTAAAGAATCCTAGAGATTCAACCAAAAAGCTATTGGAAATAATCAACAACTTTAGCAAAGTTGCAGGATACAAAATAAACCCACATAAATCATCAGCATTTCTATGTATCTCCAACACATCTCAGCAGCAAGAATTAGAAAGAGAAATTCCATTCAAAATCACCCCAGACAATATAAAATACTTAGGAATCTATCTGCAGAGACAAACACAGGAACTATATGAACACAACTACAAAACACTTTCCACACAATTAAAACTAGATCTAAATAATTGGAAAAACATCCATTGCTCGTGGGTAGAATGAGCTAACATAATAAAAATGACCATCCTACCCAAATTATTTTATTTATTAATTTATTTATTTAGTGCCATACCCATTGAACTACCAAAAAAAATTTTTTTACTGAATTAGAAAAAAATATAACCAAGTTCATTTGGAAGAACAAAAGATCAAGGATATCCAAGGAAATAATGGAAAAAAATGCAAAGGAAGGAGGACTTGCAGTCCCAGATCTCAAACTATACTATAAAGCAGTGGTAGCTTTATAGTATATATAGCATAGCTGCACTCTTTGTGGTGGCAAAAAACTGGAAAATGAGGGGATGCCCTTCAATTGGGGAATGGCTGAACACATTGTGGTATATGTTGGTGATGGAATACTATTGTGCTAAAAGGAATAATAAAGTGGAGGAATTCCATGTGAACTGGAACAACCTCCAGGAATTGATGCAGAGTGAAAGGAGCAGAACCAGGAGAACATTGTACATAGAGATGGATACACTATGGTACAATCAAATGTAATGGACTTCTCCATTAGTGACAATGCAGTGATACTGAACAACCCAGAGGGATCTATGAGAAAGAACACTATCCACATTCTGAGGAAAAACTGTGGGAGTAAAAACACCGAAGGAAAACAACTGCTTGATTATATGGGTCAAGGGGAATATGGTTAGTGATGTAGGCTCTAAATGAACATCCTAGTGCAAACAACAACATGGAAATAGGTTCTGATCAAGGACACATGTAATACCCAGTTGAATTGCACATCAACTGCAGGAAGAGTGGGTGGAGGGGAGAAAGGGAAAGTATCATTCTTGTAACCAAGGAATAATGTTCTAAATTGACTAAATAAAATTTTCAAAAAAAAATTCAATTACAAGGAAAGGAGTTTTCCTTCTAAGCTCAAAATTGTGCAGCTAGACCAAAAATATTTGAGGAGGCAGATTGAAGAGCATGGATAAGAATTCCATAAGATACAGGGTATATCACTGCTCATGAATCCACTGAGGAATTAACACATCCAGAATTTTGTTGAGGATAAACCTCAACAGTAGACCTCAGGGAGCATTCTTCATTTTATAGGTGGGTAAACTGAGGCCCAAAGAAGTTACAAGGGAACAGCTAGGTAGCTCAGTGAATTGAGAGCCAGGCCTAAATATGGAAGGTCCTGGGTTAAAACCTGGCCTCAGACACTTCCTAGCTGTGTGACCCTGGACAAGTCACTTATCCCCCACTGCCTAGCCCTTTCTGATCTGCTGCTTCAATACATAGTATTGATTCTAAGATAGAAGGTAAAGGTTTTTTAAAAATAATAAGTTACAGGAGTTGCTCAAAACACAGAAAGAATAAAAGAATAGAGGCAGCATTTGAACCCTGGTCCTCAAATTCCAAGTCTAAGAGCAAGATAGACTTTGAAACTTTGGGACAAAAACAAATAAAAATGTACTTGGATGTTACCCTACTTGTTTGGAATTACCCATGCTTCTGTTCCCCATCCTGGTCATGGTCAACAGTTAGCTAGTAATGACCCTAATGAAGAGGAAGGAAGGTTACCTCCAATTCCTTCTACAGCAGGCAATAGAATTAGGCATCGAATGAGCTGGCTCACAGATGGTCACTGAATAACAAAGGTAACTGAAGTCATCATTGGCCTTGGGATGCAGGACACCATGGTAGCTCATGACTTCCCTGTGTCTCTGACTGGGATCCCAGTGATCAATAAAATCCTCACTATTTTCCAAACTATAGGATTGACTACATGAGAAAAAAGGGAGAGAAGGATGGGGAAATGGGGCAGGCAATGGATGAAGGAAAGTGAAAGAAGAAGGGGAAGAGAGGAGAATCTGGTTCCTTCCAACAGGCTAGTTTCCCACCAGCCCAGACCTGTACCTAAAAATTGAATTTGCAAGCCCTTTGAAGCCCTTTCCCTTGCACAAGGCTCCAAAGAGTCCTTCCTGCACCCAGTTTCCATGCTTTCTCTCTCCATCTCAGCCAAGAAATGCATTTCCCCTATCACCTTAACATATTTACATGCCATTTGAAGTGCTATTTACTAAATATATTATACCATGTGTTACTCATCTCCACTTCCCTGAAAACATCCCTGAGAAATGGCAGTTCAAGAAAGGTTGTACTCCTCATTGGGCAACAGAAGCTAAATGAACCCATCGCTGACATTAGAGAATGGGAGAGGGGACAGGGACTCTGTCACTGGGGACTTTGGATATATAGATTCTCTATTTTATTTTTTTTAAACCCTTACTTTCCATCTTGGAATCAATACTGTGTATTGGTTCCAAGGCAGAAGAGTGGTAAGGGTTAGGCAATGGGGGTCAAGTGACTTGCCCAGGGTCACACAGCTGGGAAGTATCTAAGGCCAGGTTTGAACCTATGACCTCCTGTCTCTAAACCTGGCTCTCAATCCACTGAACTACCCAGCTGCCCCCCAGATTCTCTATTTTACATTTAAAGAGCACTCTATCAGAGAGAGAGAGAGAGAGAGAGAGAGAGAGAGAGAGAGAAATAGAGACAGAGTGAGAGAAGAGAGAGATGTTAAATTGAATTGTGGTTGGACTTGAATAAATTAATTTGGTGGTTGCCAGGGATTTAATTTCTAAATTCCAAAATGAATTACTAAAGTAAATGTAATTTATGGTAGTTTATTTACAATAGAGAGAAATATTAAGGAATGAGATAAAGGGAAAGAGAGAGAGAAAGCCCCAGCTTCTTCTAAATCAGGTAGAAATTCTAAGGCCCTAATCATGGAAAAGAGTCTCAAGATAATGGGCCTCAGAGGTTCACACCTCCAGAAAGGCAGGGAAACTAAGTCAGCCTTTTCACTCACCATGGTGACTGTCTAAAAGGAAAGCAGTCTGAGATCTCCTATGCGAGCTCCTCTAGGAGTCCAGTTACACAACCAAAGTCCTGGTGTCTGTCTTCCAGTCTCTCCTCAAGTGTCTGTCTTCCAGTCTCTCCTTCGAATAACTTCTTCACTCCAAGATGATCCTCCAGGCCAACTCTGAGTCAGAGTTCTTCTATCTATTCATCCATCTGGCCTCTGGTCCTCTATTTAAAGATCTTTTTCTCTTGTGTCACCTCCCCTAAATTTTACATCTACCACAGCAAATGCTCCTCTCCAGGACTGCCCACTCAATATATGAAATGGGTGTTCACACCTTTTTTGGTTAGATCACACCTTTTGTAGTTAGTTCACACCTTTAGGGGTTAGTTATTTTTTTGTAGATTAAAATGGTTAGATCTACTTCAAATACTGAGTTAACACTTTTGGGGATGAAAATCTAAAAATAAACAGGATTACAATTCAATCTTCCCCTTTCAACAGGCTACCCCACTTTGGACAGACTATCCCCTTTGCACAGACTATTCCACCTTGGATTGGCTACACACACACACACACACACACACACACACACACACACACACACACACCTAAAATGCTCTCCCTGCTCACCTCTGGATCATGGAATCCTTAGTTCTCTCCAGAAAATCAGATCAGGTGTCACTTCTTACAGGCAGCCTTTCCTGATCAGCCCCCAATTGCTAGAGCTCTTCTCCACCAACCTGAAGTTAATTTGCATTTACTTTGTCCATATTTTTCACCTACCTGTTTTGTTAGCATTGTCCCCTCCTCCTACCGACCACCCCCAGGATGCAAGCTCCTAGAGGATAGGGTCTGCTTTGTTTCTGTATGGATATCCCAACACCAAATTAAAATTAATTGACTAAATTGAATTGGGTTCAGTCAAATAGAAGACCATAAGCAAAAATCCAGAAGTGGTCAATATGGAAAGTATTCCGAGCATGTCAGAGGATGTGTCCAGGGTATGGTGGAAGACGAAATTAGTTGAGGGGGCAGCTAGGTAGCCCAGTGAATAGAGAGACAAGCTGTAAAAATTAAAATTAAAATCAAGCACCTCACTTTGGCTGCCTTCCTGGCTCCCATAATCTAGTCCCTTTTGTGACTTTCATAGAGTGGCAAACTTTGTGTAGTTCTGGCTACTGATTGGGTAAGTACATAATTACATAAATCACTCTAATTGGGCCCTGATTCAAGGTCCTCTGTTATTATAGGTTTATTTTTCTTTACTTAGAATTTTTACACATAAGACTTTAATATTTCATCCAGAAGTTATTTTTTCTCTTTTATTTGGATTTTTTGATTTTTTTTTTATTTTCTTTTGCCAGTTGTTTCATATATCTCATAACTCAGTCATGTATCCCTAAGTGATCCCTATGTTTGTCACCATCCTCCTCAGGGGAGAATGTATTATTATTCTAAAACGTAAAGTTTAAATTCTTTTGATAGTAATTTCAGGATTAGAAACTTGCTACCTCTCCAAATCCAGAAAGTGAACTGTTTGGAGAAGGTGCCATGAAGATGCCTTCAGAAACCACAAGCTGCACCAGAAGATCCAGAGTGAACTTTGGGATGTGGTGATTTGAACTGTGTGGGGTTGAATGCATTTGTATTCTGTGTATACTCTTATGCCGAAGGGGACTGCCCCCTAATTGGCTTTTTGTCAATGTGTCTAGCAATCATTGGTTTTGTTCTCTTTTCCTTTTTTCCCCAAATTATTATAATTTAAAAGCTGGTTATGTTTAAAAGATCCATTGGAGAGATTAGTCTTCCAAGGGATCTCAGGGGTGAATGTGTAACTGGAAATCTTGTGCCTTTGAACTACATTTCCCAGGATCCCACTGACTTCCTGTCATTACATGCTGGCATAGACAGGAGATAAATAGGGTGGTCTTCCGTGGCTAGTGCTCTTTGCTTCCTGAGTATAACTTTGGTGTATCGGGCTGTTTGAACAGGTAGATTAGCCATAGACACATGATTTTATTTTGTTACTTTAAAATTTTGTTATGTCTAGTGATTATTAATAAACCTTATAAAATATAATGTTTGAAATTATTGTATATTAATTTTCATTTTTACAAAGCCCAGAGATAGAAGGTCCTGGGTTCAAATCTGACCTCAGACACTTCCTAGCTGTGTGACCCTGGGCAAGTCACTTTACCCCCATTGTGCAGCACTTCCTTCCCTTCTGCCTTGGAACCAATACTTAGTATTGATTCTAAGATGAAAGGTAAGGGTTTAAAAAAAGTAAGGAGGTTATGGTGATTATAGAAGAATTTAACACAGGTATAGACATACATATGGAAGTAAAGGTGATGGTATCAAGCCTATTACATGATGGGTGAGAGAAGGCTGTAGATTGGTGGCAATATTGACAATTAGCAGGAGAAACAAGAAATATTTATTTGTATTTCTTTCTTCTCCTATGTGTTCTACCCATATTTATAGTCACACTCTTGTCTCCACTCTTAGAATGAAAGGGTCAGGAGTGTTTTGTTCTTTGTATTTGTGTTCCCCAGCACGGTTCCTGGTGATAGTATAGTAGAATACTAATAACAATATGTAAATATTAAATATTTCATAGTTGTAAATACTGAAATATTATATATTAAATTAAATATAATAAATAGTAAATAAAATAAAACAATAAATGTTAATTCATTAGTTCATTGATTGACTATACCTTGCACATTAATAGAATTGGAAGTATCTAAGGCAGCCTCTAACAAGTTATTTAATCTCAGAGCAGTGAAAGAGTCCTAATTCACTGGATCCTCTATATCTTTCCATTCGAGGATGAGCCTGACAAGTCCAAAGAGGCTCAGCATTTACTTTCTCCATCATCTCGTAGCATCCTTCTAATTCTGGGAGCTCCCTCCTTCATTCCACTCAGTTCTGTTCCTTACTCTCTGAGCCTTCTTTCTCCACCTGCTCTCCTCCCTCTTTTCAATTTCTTTTTAAAAATGTATTTATGTGTTTGTTATATTTAAATACTCACTTAACTTCTCTCGCTCTCTCTTTTCCCATCACTAGAAAAGATTTTTAATTAAATAATTTGATTTCAGTTTTAAATCATTCTAGTGCTTTAAATACTTCTAGTGTTAGGGAGTTTCTCCAAAGATACAACAAACAACTTTACAAAACCCTAGCCATCCTTGCCCCTTCTAGGCAGCTTTCCTTCATGCTCCACTGAAAGGTTTGCTACAGAGAATCCACCCAAATTGCTCACTTTCTCTTAGCATCACAAGGGTACCAGTGGAGTACCTTGACTGCCCATCATTTATCCTTCATTTTTGCCCATATTGTTGCTGACTTGTCTTCGGTCCTTTGTGATTTGACTCTTCATGACCTCTAGAAACTAGACAAAGAGCCTGGAAAGGTTGACTGTTTCCTTCTCCAGCTCATTTGACAGATGAATAAACTGAGGCAAACAGGGCAAAGTGACTTACCCAAGGTCACACAGCTAAGATACTGAGCGGTTTGCCATTTCCTTCTCCAGCTCATTGTACAGATGAGGAAACTTGGGCAACCAGGATGAAGTGACTTGCCCAGAGTCACCCAGATACTAAGTGTCTATATCCAGGTTTGAATTCAGGCCTTAACTTCAGGCCTGATGCTCTCTCCATGGTGCCATTAAGCTGCCATTTTCTTTTTCTGCCATATAATTCGTTGATAACTTCTTTTGATCCTCTTCTTCCTTGAAGTGCTTCATTGGCAACATGATGTAGCCTGCTCACACTTTCCAGAGCTCCCCATCCAATCCCCATTTAATCCCTTGTTCTCTGGAAGCAGTGGTGCCCTAGGTCTCATTGGCATATGGCAACACCAATAAGGTGTCAGGATTGAAAATAGGAGCCATTGCTGTTATGAGGAGCTCGGGAGTCAGTAAAAATGCTTCCCAACTTCTCCAAAGCAAACAAAACCCCCATTTTGGAGAGGGGGGACAGTGTATAAACCTCAGGAAATGCTTGTTGGCAAATTATGTAATAATAGCAGCTAACATTTATATATTACTCTAAGGGTTACAAAAAAGCTTTATGTCTATTAACTCATTTATCCTCACAACGACCTGGAAGATAGGTGCTATTTTTAACCCCATTTTACAGATGAGGAAACCAAGGCAGATAGGAGCTTAGTACTTTGCCCCTATCACACAGCTAGGAAGTGCCTGAGGCAGGATTTGAACTCTGGTTTTCCTGACTCTATGTCCAATGTTCTATCTTCTATGTCATCTACCAAGCTACTTACCTGTACCATGTTTACTCCAGTTTTCTGTTATGATATTCACCTTCCATTCTTCAGACACTGTTGGGTTCCATGTTTCCTGGACACACAGCAACACCAACTGAATATTGGTATCAGATATGAAGCTTTCACCAGATCCCAGACTGCTATGCTCTAAAAATCTGCATTTTCCACAAAATAATAGAAAGGCTCTGTTTGTTTGAATAAGGTTGCTGAGGGCCCCAGAGTATATAGGGTGCCATCCCTAGCATCAGAAAGCATGAGTACAAATCCTGCTCAAACAATTACTAGCTGTGTGACCCTAGGCAAGTCACTTAGCCTCTGTCTGCCTCAGTTTCCTCAACTGTAAAATGGGGGTCATCATAGTTCCTCACTTCCATAGTTGTAAGACTCAAATGAGATAATAATTTGTAAAGCACTTAACACAGTGCCTGGAATATGATAAGGACTTAATAAAAGGTCCTTTCCCCTCCCCAATTTAATTCAAACAGCATTTTTAAATTGTTATTATCTTTTTAAAACTCTTCTCTTGGGGGCAGCTGGGTAGCTCAGTGGATTAAGAGCCAGTCCTAGAGACGGGAGGTCCTAGGTTCAAATCTGGCCTCAGCCACTTCCTAGCTGTGTGACCCTGGGCAAGTCACTTGACCCCCATTGCCTAGCCCTTACCACTCTTCTGCCTTGGAGCCAATACACAGTATTGACTCCAAGACGGAAGGTAAGGGTTTAAAAAAAAAACAAAACTCTTCTCTTATGTCTTAGAACCAATACCATGTATTAGTTCCAAGGCAGGAAAATGGTAAGGGCCAGGAAATGAGAGTTAAGTGACTTCCCCAAGGTCACACATCTAGGAAGTGTCTGAGGCCAGATTTCAACCCAGTACCTCTTGTCTCTAGGTCTGACTCTTAGTCCACTGAGCCACCCAGCTGCCCACAAGCAGCATTTATTAATGGTCCTTGTGAGGGGACCAGAGGGAAGGAAAAGCAAAGACAAAAACAATCTTTTATAAAAATGACCTAATATCTTTTATCTATGTATGGTTATAGATTGTGTTGATATCATCATTATTTACATTATGTTACATTAACCAGGGTATACATTGTTCTGATTCTCCCATTTTTCCTATTTGTCATTTCTCAATTATTTAATATTTCATTTTATTCCTAGGGCAGCAGTCAGTTTAGTCTTGGATTGTTTCCAATGTTGCATCCTTTTGGGGTTGGTTGTTTGTTATTATGAGGCATGGCTATGCAAATTGTGTTATATCTATACAGTGAACTATCACTAAGCTTCAAGAAACAATGAATATGAAAAGTATCAAGAGGTCCGGGAAAAACTATATGAACTGATACAAAATGGAGTAAGTAGGACCAGAAGAACAATACCCACAACATCTACAACAATGAGAATGAAGTGATTCCAAAATGGAATGCTGGAGCAGCTCGCAGATTGAGAGCCAGACCTGGAAACAGTAGGTCCTGGGTTCTAATATAACCTTAGACATTTCCTAACTGTATGGCCCTGGGCAAGTCACTTAACCCCCATTGCTTATCCTTTACCACTCTTTTGCCTTGGAATCAATACACAATACTTATTCTAAGATGGAAGGTAAGGGTTTAAAAAAATAATGCTGCTAGGAAGAGTTGTAAATATATATATACATATATGTATATATATATATATATATACACATATATATACCCTAAGACCTGAGAGAAGAAGAGCTCTAATTGGTAAAGAACTGGCGCGATATAACATCGACATCGCAGCCTTAAGCGAAACACGCTTACCAGAAGAGGGATCACTCAGCGAACCCACCACTGGATACACCTTCTTCTGGAAAGGTAGAGCCTCAAATGAAGACAGAATCCATGGTGTTGGACTGGTCATCAAGACCAGTTTGCTCAAACAGCTGCCAGACTTGCCTGTGGGCATCAGCGAGAGGCTCATGAAGATCCGTTTGCCTCTCAGCAAAGACCGGTATGCCACAATCATCAGCGCATATGCCCCAACACTGACCAGCACAGAGAAGACCATCGAGCAGTTCTACTCTGACCTGAGTGCCGTCCTGCACTCAGTGCCCACAAATGACAAGCTGATACTCCTGGGAGACTTCAACGCCCGCGTTGGCCAGGACCATGAAAGATGGAAAGGAATGCTCTGCAAACACGGCGTGGGCAAAATGAACAACGGCCTACTGCTACTCAGCAAATGCTCAGAGTTCGAACTCACCATCACGAACACTGTGTTCAGAATGGCGAACAAATATAAAACAACGTGGATGCATCCACGATCAAAACAGTGGCATCTCATTGACTACATCATTGTACGCCAGCAAGACATCCAGGATGTACAGATCACCAGAGTCATGAGCGGAGCTGAATGCTGGACAGACCACTGATTGGTTAGAGCAACTCTTCAAATGCGCATTGCGCCTCACCATCCAAAACGCGCCCAGACAGTTTGCGCATTTTACAACATGAGTCCTCTTAGAGATCCATCTTATTTGCAAACATTCCAGTCCTGCCTGGACAACAAGCTGTCTGCCAAGGGACCACTCACTGGAAGCTCAACCGAGAAATGGAAGCAATTCAGAGACGCAGTGAAGGAAACATCAAAGGCAGTCCTAGGCCCCAAACAATGCAACCACCAGGACTGGTTCGATGAGAACAACACTGCTATTGAAGACCTATTGAACAAAAAGAACAAAGTCTTTATGGAGTGGCAAAATAACTCAAACTCTGTTCCTAAAAAGGACAGATTCAAGTCTCTCCAAGCCACGGCACAGCATGAGATCAGGAAGATGCAAGACTGATGGTGGGGAAAAAAGGCAGAAAAAATCCAGCGTTTTGCTGATACGAAAAACTACAAACAATTTTTCAGTGCCCTCAAGACTGTCTATGGGCCATTAAAACCCACCACCACTCCCTTGCTATCTTCTGATGGTGACACTCTCATAAAAGATAAAAAAGGCATCAGCAACAGGTGGAAAGAACACTTCAGTCAGCTTCTCAACCAACTTTCTTCAGTCGACCAAAGCGCCCTTGACCAGATCCCCCAAAACCGCACCATTGAACAACTTGATGTCCCTCCTTCAATAGAGGAAGTCCCAAAAGCCATTAAACAAATGAGTGCAGGCAAGGCACCTGGTAAAGAGGGATCCCAACCGAGGTGTACAAGGCCTTAAATGGAAAGGTGCTTCAGGCATTCCACATAGTGCTGACCAGCATATGGGAAGAGGAAGACATGCCCCCAGAACTCAGAGATGCCTCCATCATAGCCCTATATAAGAACAAAGGCTCACGAGCAGCCTGTGACAACTACAGAGGCATCTCACTACTCTCCACTGCCAGAAAGATCCTCGCCCGTGTTATACTCAACAGATTCCTGTCACCTGTTTCAGAGCAGAACCTGCCTGAATCACAATGTGGCTTCCGACCAGATTGCAGCACCATCGACATGGTCTTCACAGTGAGGCAAATGCAGGAAAAATGCCTTGAGCAGAACCTGAGTCTCTACATTGTCTTCATAGACCTGACAAAGGCGTTCGGCACAGTGAACAGGGACGCATTGTGGGTGATCCTCAGCAAGGTCGGCTGCCCAGCAAAATTCGTCAAACTGATCCAGCTCTTTCATGTCGACATGACAGGGGAAGTCCTATCTGGTGGAGAGACTTCTGATCGCTTCAACATCTCCAATGACGTGAAACAAGGCTGTGTCCTCGCTCCAGTACTATTCAACCTATACTTCACCCAAGTATTACGACATGCTGTGATGGATCTAGACCTGGGCGTCTATATCAAATACCAACTGGATGGATCACTATTCGACCTTCACCGCCTGACTGCAAAAACAAAGACAACAGAGAGACTCATCCTGGAAGCTCTCTTTGCAGATGACTGTGCTCTCATGGCCCACCAAGAAAATCATCTCCAAACCATCGTGAACAGATTCTCCACCACAACAAAACTGTTTGGCCTGACTATCAGCCTCAGCAAAGCAGAGGTGCTGTTCCAACCCAACTAACGTGCATTACAATCGACAGTATGCAGCTTTCTAACGTCGACACTTTCAAGTACCTGGGCAGCACCATCGCCAACGACGGGTTCCTAGACCATGAGATCAATGCCAGGATCCAAAAGGCCAGCCAGGCACTTGGGCGGCTGCGCTGCAAAGTCCTCCAACACAGCGGTGTAAGCACTGCGACGAAGCTCAAAGTGTATAATGCAGTGGTCCTCAGCTCGCTCCTGTACGGTTGTGAGACATGGACACTGTACTGGAAGCACATGAAGCATCTGGAGCAACTCCACCAACGCTCCCTCCGGCCAATCATGAGGATCCGATGGCAGGACCGAATCACCAATCAGGAAGTCCTCAACAGAGCCAACTCCACCAGCATCGAAGTCCTGGTCCTCCAAACCCAGCTATGATGGTCTGGACACGTCATCTGCATGGACCCACAGCAAATACCAAGACAGGTATTCTACGGTGAACTGTCAGCTGGACTCAGGAAACAAGGCCAACCAAAGAAAAGATTCAAGGATCAGCTAAAGTCAAACTTGAAGTGGGCTGGCATTACACCAAAGCAACTAGAACTCGCTGCCTCTGACAGAAGCCGCTGGCGAACCCACATTAACCATGCCGCCGCCACCTTTGAAGATGAGCGACGTCGACGTCTTGCCGCTGCTTGTGAACGCCGATACCAGGCCACAACCGCACCTCCCGTAACAACTGGCGTCCCAGGCCCCATGTGCCACAAACTGTGCGCCTCAGCCTTTGGACTCCAAAGCCACATAAGGGTACACCATAGATGAAAACGCACAAAGACAATTGTCATTCTCGATCCCCGAGAGACTACCACTAACTATATATATATATATGTATATATATATATATATACACAAATATTTATGTATAATATATTTACAATTGTTCCTATGTCTGTGTGTTTATTTTTCTATAAATTAAAAGGATGACATTAGAAATTAAGTCTTGTTATATTAGTTTAGAGATAAGGAATAGAGAAGCTGGCTTGAGAAAGAATCAGAGTTTCAAAAGGAGCTGAAACAGAGTGTCAGTTTCAAGTCTAACACTTTTTCTGTGACAGTTGCTCTCTGGGTGTGGCAGTTGGTCTCTGGCAGTTGGCAGAGTCACTTTCTCTCTCACTGTCCAAGGTAGAAGGAAAGGAGGGAAAGACCTGAAGGAGCTTAGTGTTTTCTTTTTCCAACTTGGGAAACACTATTGACTCTCTATTAGTGCTTTTATAGATTGTTTTAACTCTGAGAAGACCAAAGAAAACCATAGTTTTTGGTTTGGACTCTGAGTCTGCTAAGGCTCAGAGTCCTAACTTGGTTCTTGCTGAGATTCAGACAGTTAGCCTTTGCTGTTTTTATAACTTGGAGATGAAGTTAAGAATTATAAGGATAAGAGTGTTAGTTTATTTAAAATAGTAAAAATTTTGGTTAGTCAGGTCAGGAAGGATCAGATCTGATTCTTTCTCAAGCCAACTTCTCTATTCCTTATCTCTAAACTAATATAACAAGACTTAATTTCTAATAGCCTGTGGAAACAGGAGAAGCAATTCCTTGCAGAACCAGGAAGTTTTATTTGAATGGAGTTAGAAAATCCAAAAAAAAATTGCTTTTTTATCCTTATATATTTCAATAAATATTTTATTTTTTATAAACTGAAGGTACTTTGTAAGCACAGCAAGCAGAGTATCTAATCAGTTTATAATCAATAATCAAATTCATTGCCCATTATTTTTACAGTTTGTCTTTTATTTTTACAGTATGTGTTTAAGTATGTATATATGCATGTTTTTATATATGTGTATGTTTATATATATATTTACTGATTAGTCTTTTTTCTCTGCCTTTAGGATATAGACCTTATAGTGATATCACTAGGTCTAAGGTATTAGTTTTAAAGCATTTATTGTCTATCAGTCTGCTTTTCAAACAGAATCCACCATGTCATGACTCTAACTATATAATAAGTAGCCTGTTTGTCCATAACCTTGCCAACAATGTTTTTTTTCCTAATTTTATTATCGTCTTTATACATTTAATGGATTTTAGTTGATGTCTCAGATTATTAGAGTTCAACTTCATCTTCTAAAGTGTTTTTCCCACTTGTGTACATATTATAAATGATGTTGAGTCATGGTAGAGTTCAAATGTGGTTTTTTTTTCCATCACTGAACCATCAATGAGCATTTGTTCAGCACTTATTGTATTCCAGGTACTTTGCTAGATGTCAGGAATAAAAAGACAAATATTAAATAGTCCTTGACTTCAAGGACCTTACATTCTATTGGAAGATAAAACATATACATATAGAAATTTAGAAAATAAATAGAAGATATGTTGGAGCAAAGGCATGTTAAATTTAATTGTTGTTGGACTTGAATATATCAAATTGGTGGTCACCAGGGATTTAATTTCTAAATCCCAAAATGAATTACTATAGTAAAATGTAATTTATGGTAGTTTATTTACAATAGAGAGAAGATATGAGAGTGAGAGAGAGAGAGAGAGAGAGAGAGAGAGAGAGAGAGAGAGAGAACACTCTGACACTCTGAACACTCTGGCTTCCTCTGAGCCAGGTAGAAATGCTGAGTCCCTAATCAGGGAAAAGAGTCTTAAGATGATGGGTCTTTCTTGGAGGTTTACACCTCCAGAAAGGCAGGGTCACTAAATCAGCCTTTCACTCACCAACAGACCATCTAAAAGGAAAGCAGTCTGAGGTCTCCTGCAGGAGCTCCTCCAGGGTCCAGTTCCACAGACAAGTCCTAGTGTCTGTCTTCTAGTCTCTCCTCTGAGTGACTCTTCTTCCCTCTATCACGAATCTTGAATGCTCGAACATCTCTTGAAATATCCTCAAATCAATCCTTCTGGCTTCTGTGGTCCTCTTTTTAAAGATCCTTTTCTCTTGTTTCACCTCCCCTGAATTTCACATCTACCAATCACAGCAGATGCTCCCCTCCAGGACAGCCCACTCTTTAGTTCACACCTTCTTTGGTTAGATTATAACTTTTTTGGTTAGACCACACCTTTTGTACTTAGTCCACACCTTTAGTAATTAGTTTGCACCTTTTTGTAGATTAAAATGGGTAGATCTACTTCAAATACTGAGTTACCACCTTTTGGGAATTAAAATCTAAAAATAGACTGGGGGTTACAATTCAACCTTCCCAAAAAAGGAAGAGTTATCTTCATTGTTACAATCAGGAGATAGCCAAATCCAATCTTCACAGGCACTAGGACTTGGGGGCCCTGGGAAATTATCACTGATGAGTCTTGATTACCATAAGAACACTGGTTGATATGTTCCATTTTACCTCAACCTGTTATACTCCTTTCAATTTCATCTCTAAATACTCTTAGAATGATCTAACTTTGTTAGATCCTTCAAGAAGATTTCTTTGGCTAGTTTCCCTCTACCATATTTTGATTTGTTTTATAAGGCGATACTATTCATAACTGCAACCCATGTTATTATAATAGGGAAGCTGTCATGAAAATTATATTCTAAAGGGGAGTTACAAGAATGCAAAAGATATTGCCAGGAAAGGTATTATGATAAATAGGATAATGAAAAGATAATTTTTTTGGCCTGGTAGTTAGTACATGATTAAAAAATACTTGCTGATTGAGCAATTGATTTTAGCTGAAGGAATTACAGAAGGCTACCTGGAATAAGTGTCACCTGAGATGATGGTAGACACAAGAGAATGACTTCAGTGGTTAGAAAAAGAGGGCAGACAATTTTACACATGGGTGACGGGATGAAACAGGAGCAGTAAATGGGAGAATGAAAGAATCATTGAATAGTAGATCTAGCACTAAAAGATACTTTAAAGGCCATCTAGTCTATCTCCCATTTTACAGATGAAGAAATTGAGATTCAGAGATATTAGCTGGCTTGAAAGTGTCAGAGACTAGATTTGAACCCAGACCTCTCTGACTCCAGCAAAGATCTGACTCTGTGGCTCAATAAGTTCCAATGGATTCCTATTATCTTGAGGATCAAATATAAACTCCTCTGGCATTTAAAGTTTTTTGTAACCTGGCTCTTGCCTCCTTTTCCAGTCTTAACTCTTTACTCCTCTCCACACATGGTATTTTTCAACAACAATGGATTATTCATTGTTCCTCCTAGCCCTCAGTTCATTTTCAATCCCTTGTCTTTGCACTGGCTGTCACAGGGGGCTGGAAAGCTCTCTCTCCTATCCACTTCCATCTCTTAGTTTCCTTGACTTCTTTCAAGCCCCACCTCAAATCTTACCTTCCCCAATCTGCCCCATCTGTTGCTACTGCCTTCCCCTCTAAGATTATCTCCCATTTATAGGGCTCAGACTTTTGGTGAGTTTGGGGAGATTCCTACCCCAAGCTGTTAAGACTCCACTGCCAGAATGGGCAGATGAGAACAATTTGTTCCAACATCCATAAAGCAGACACAGAAGAGCTTTTAGAGTTTGGTCAGACATTGAAAAGGCTAAGGTCATCCACTGCATCCTGGGCCACCACCAGTCATCTCCACTTTTGTCTTGCCTCTGAACTTCAATGACTAGAAGAGAGAGCAAGGCTGATGACTGTGCAACTCTGCCTCATTTAAATTCAATTCATAAATAAGTCAATACATTACCCTGTGACATCACTGGTCCTCTTTGAAATGAAGGACAATTAGTAACTTCTCATCTACTATATATATAGATGGGATGATATCTAAAAAACAAAAACAAAAACAAAATTAAGGGACAAGAAAGAGGAATACACTGGGAAAGGAGAAGAGGAGAGAAAGATGGAGGTTAAATTATCTCACATAAGGGAAATATGGCATTCAGAAACTAAACATTTGTGGACAGGAAAAGGCTTAAATGAGAGGAAGAAAAAGGATAAACAGGGCTAACACAAAATGGAGGGAAACACTGAATGTGAATGGGATGAACTCACCCATAAAACAGAAGAGAGAAGAGTGGATTAAAAACCAGAATCCCACACTGCAAGAAATTTAAAGCAGGGAGACACACACACAGAGTAAAGGTAAAAGGCTGCAGCAAAATCTATTATGCTTCAGCTAAAGCTAAAAAAGCAGGATATCTCAAATAAAGTGAGAGTGAAAATTGATCAAATTAAAAGAGATAAAGAAGGAAATTACATCTTTTCTTAAACCCTTATCTTCTGTTTTAGAATTGATACTAAATATGGGTTCTAAGTGAGAAGAGCAGTAAGGGATAGGCAATTGAGGCTAAGTGATTTTCCCAAGGGTCACATAGCTAGGAAGTGTCTGAGGCCAGAATTGAACCTAGAAACTCCCATGTCCAGGCCTGGTTCTCAATCCACTGAGCCACTGAGCTGCTCCAAAATTATACCTTGATAAAAGGTATCATAAACAATGAAATAATATCAATACTAAACATATATACTCTGTACCCAGCTATTTACCTGTTCTCCTCTACAATGTAAATTCCAAGTGAGGAAGGATGGTTTTTAACATTTTTTACTTAATCCCCATTCTTTACCGAAATGGCTGGCACAAGTCAAGTTTCTTGATTTGATTTGTTGATTAATAACTAGGAATATACCTGAGAGTGCTTTCATGGGCTTTCTTACCTCTCTACATTTCTTCTGTTCTCTCCCTATACTAATTAGTTCCCCTGAACTCAATGATCGCACCTATGTAAAATTCTCCTAGCCCATTTTACTTTTCTCATCCCTCATTCCCTCATCAATCAATTAAGCAATAAGCATTTATTTAATATTTGCTATGGGCCCAGGCATTGTGCTAGGTCTGGAGATATAAGGACAGGCTATCTATCCTTAAGGTGCCCACATTCCCTCAAGGGAGACAGGTACAAATATAAGATACAAAGAAAATAAATTTAGAGTAATGGAGGGAGAAGGCCCTGGCAGCTGGGAACAGTGTCAAAAAGGGAGACATGTGGGAGGTGGCACTTGGGTTGATTTTTGCAGAGAATTAGGGATTCTTCCAGGGGAGTAGAGAATTTGAAACCAGTTTGGCTGAAGAATGGGGCTAATGCTAGTTCACACCTTATAGAAGGGAGTTTGGTACAACAGAAAGCAGCAGCATTTCAGAATCAGAGGGCTTGGGTTCAAATCCTGCCTATGACCCAGAAGACGTACCTTCATATCCTACCTCTTTCCTCCTTCCTCTGATATTCTGTATCATTTAAATATCCTTCTTCCTCAGTTTCTACCCATGTAAAATTGTGAGGATCAAATTAATGTATACTTTGGTTTACTATCAGCCTGTCCAGCCTTCTCATTTTACAGATGAGAATACTGAGACACAAGGAGAAGAAAGACTTACCTAATAAGTCCCAGAACTGGAAATAATAATGATAGTCTCCTAACTACCAATGTATGGTTCTTGGACTTAATCTAAGTTGTTAGGGAGGACTTCATCTTCCACAAACAGTGAAAGGTTTTGGGCCAAAGTTAAAAAAATCCAAAAACCAGCAAAAGGGAAAGTGAGAAAATCATTATTATTTGTATTATTTCGTTGTGGATTTTAGACATATCCTATGCTATGAAAAGCCATTGTTGTATGGTACTTGGCAAGTACTAAACTTTAAAAAAAAGGATTCTCCTTTTTCACTGTCTAGTAGTCCACTGCCTCTTGTCTCAGCTGACATTTTTAGTAACTAGGGGTCTGACTGCCTTTAGAGTGATAGACAACTCAGAAGGACCTGGATTCAAATCCAGCCTTATACAAAGGCTACCTATTTGAGTCTTGGGCCAGTCATTTCCCCTCTCTGTCTTGGTTTCCGCATCTGTAAAATGGGGATAATAATAGCTCCCACCTCCCAAAACTGTTCTGGACATCAAATGAGATGATACTTGTAAAGAGCTTGGCAAACCTTATATCACTACATAAATGCCAGCTGTTGTTGTTGTTGTTATTATAATCTGGCCTCCAGAGCACAAGAGTCAGGGAGAAAATGAGGAGGAGGTGGTGAGGAGGTAAGGATGAGAAAGAGAAGGAAAAAGAGGAAGAAAAGGGGGGAAGGAAAAGAAGAGTAGAAAATGGGAAAGAGAAAATAAGGAGGAGGAGGTGAGGAGGAAGTGATGAGGAGGACGAAGGGAATACGGTAAGGAGAAGGAGGAGGAGGAGGGAAGGAGTAGAAAGTAAAAATGAGGAAATAAAGAAGAGGAGGTAAGGATAAAAAGAAGGGGAAGAGGAGAAGAGGAGGAGGAAGAGAAGGTAAGGAGGAGAAGGAGGTGAGAAGAAGGAAATAAGAAAGATGAGATGGTGAGGAGGAGGTTAGAAGGAGGAGGGGAGGGGAGGAGAGAGAGCAGCAGCAGAGGCAGCAGCAGCGGCAGCGATTGCTGCTGACATCAGCTCTGTCTCCTTGTTTTCGAGGACACTAGGCAGGCATGAGTCAATTGCACTCGTTCCCCCTCCCCCCTCCTCTCCCCGCCCCTTCTCTCTGGCCCCGCCCCTGGCGCGCTGGCAGACTACAAGTCCCAGCAGGCCCAGGCCGGCTGGCGCAGGCGTAACGAGGCCCGAGTTTGAGTGGCAAGTTGTTTGTTAGACTGTAACACCAGCTGCTTTCTGCACTCGGGAGCTGCGCGGCTCCTCTGCCCCTCAACTCCTCCTGCTGCGGCTCCGATCCTCGACTCGCTCTTTCTCTCCGCCGCCCGCGGCCGGGGCAGCCCGAGCAACTTCGGGGCGCTGCCTCGGCCTCTCTCCCCAGCCGCTGGGCTTCTCCCCGCTTGCCCCCCGGCCCCGGGAGCCGCACCGAAGCCCCCCCTCCACTCAGCCCCGCCGCCGGCGCCCCGCGGGGGGGAGGGGGGGCGCCGCCGAAGGGAGTGAGCCCCCAGTCCGCCCCTCGGATGAACTAACTCCCAATGAGAAAGAGGAGAAGATGGAGCTGCACATCCTAGAGCACCGGTTGAGAGTGGCCAGCATAGCGAAGGAGAGCGTGCCTCTGTTTACCTACGGGCTCATCAAACTCGCCTTCCTGTCGTCTAAGACCAGGTGAGCGTGCCTGGGGGGCCCCCGCGCCCCGACGCCCGATCGTGGGGAGACAAAGGGGCTGCCACGGAGCCGGCTTCCCTAGGCTAATTCCCTTGCAGGAGCGGGGAGAGGGGAGGAGGGAGGAGAGGAGGGGGTGGGGGGAGCATAGAGAGCCAGGAAAACAACTTCGTGCCTGGGGATCCCCCCTTCTCTTCGTGGGCCCTCTTGGGGGGCTGGGGGGGCCTTGACAAAACCAACCGGGTTGCCCCCTGACTGGGTCTTTCCACTCTCTTGTCTGTCTCACCACCCCCTCCCCTCCTCTCTTCTCTCTCCCCCCTCCTCCCCACCTCCCTCATTCCCTCCCCCCCCCTTGGAAATCTGGAAAACCGGGGAGGAGGGAAGAGGAGGAGGAGGAGGAGGAGGAGGAGGAGGAGGAGGAGGAGGAGGAGGAGGCGGCGGCGGCTGCAGTCGCGAATGAATGAATGAATGAATGAAAAACAGGTGTGGGGAATGTAGAGGAAAAACAGTGAAAGTAAAAAAAAAAAACAGGCGGAGGGAGAAAGAAAAGAATCGGATGGTTCCGCGGACAACAAAGAACTGGGGGGCGGTGGGGGGGGGGGAACAGCGGAGGGAGGGACTGCCCAGAGCAGTTATTATTGGGGGGATCGTAAAATCGAGGTGTCTGGTAGAAATTCAGAAGATCCTGGCGGGGGCTGAGTGGGGTGGAGAGAGAGGCTCCAGTCCTCCTGCAATCTCGCCTTCTGCTTTGGGGGGGGTGGGGGGAGCAACCTTTTTAAAGCACATTATTAATCTTTATCATTGTGCCTGGGAGGACAGTTACTAAATCCGTGCAAAGGGTGGGAGGGATATTTACTGTGTTTGGGGTGGGGGTGGGGGGATGCTGCAAAGACAATCTCCCCCCTCCAAAAAAAAAAAATCATCATCATCATCATCATCATCATCTCAAAGGCCTTCCGAACTTGAGTGGCCAAAGGTGTCTCTGACTTGGCAAGCTGGGTGGGTGCCCTGGCTGAATTTATTTGTCAGGCCCCAGGGCTGGATGGCTGGAAGGACAGAGGGGAGAGAGAGAGAGAGAGAGAGAGAGAGAGAGAGAGAGAGAGAGAGAGAGAGAAACAGAGAAACAGAGAGAGAGAGAGAGAGAGAGAGAGAGAGAGAGAGAGAGAGAGAGAGAGAGGGAGAGAGAGAGAGGGAGAGAGAGAGAGAGAGAGAGAGAGAGAGAGAGAGAGAGAGAGAGAGAGAGAGAGAGAGAGAGAGAGAGAGAGAGAGAGAGAGAGATGAGAGAGAGAGAGAGAGAGAGATGAGAGAGAGAGAGATGAGAGAGAGAGAGAGAAACAGAGAAACAGAGAGAGAGAGAGAAACAGAGACAGAGAAACAGAAAGAAAGAGAGAGGGACAGACAGACAGACAGACAGACAGAGATGGGAGAGAAACAGAAAGAGAGAGAGAGAAACAGAGAGAGGGGGAGGGAGGGAGAGAGAGAGAGAGAGAGAGAGAGAGAGAGAGAGAGAGAGAGAGAGAGAGAGAGAGAGAGAGACACAGACTCAATCAGTCAGCCTGTATGTGTGATGTGTGATTCTGGCTAAAACTTAAGTGGTTTGTTTTTCCCAAAGCTTATGACTTCACTTTTCATCGGCTACCCTTTCCAATCCTGGCTTAAATGGGGGGGGGGGGGGGCCTCCTGGCTAGTGGCAGTAGTTGTGGCTGTTGTTGCATTTTCCCCTTCTTTCAAAAAAAAGAGGAAAGAAGGAAAGAAAGAAGAAAGTTGCCGGTCAAGGTTAAAATTAAAATAACCGGTTTCTGCTTGGCGGGTTGGAGATAAAAAAGGAGGAGGGGGAGTGAGGAATTAGAAGGGTCATTGAATGGGACTGTCTTTTACTGGTCTGGTTAACTTCTTGCTTTCTTGTACGGAAATCTCCCTCGATCTGTGTCTCTTCTCCCCCCAAACACATACCCCCATTGTTTGCCTGGGTCCTGTTTGCTGAATATCTTGTTTACTTTCTTAGCCTGAGCTTTTAAGGATGGAAATCTCCATATGAATTTGGCTTTGGGCTCCAATTTCTGAGTAACTGAGGCCAGAGGAGCCCAGCCCTATTTTTCTTTTAAAAAGGTAATTATTAAACAGGTCTTGTGTTAAAAAAAAATGCACCCCCAACCCTGGAGATCTGGATCTGCCATGGGGGGGGGGCTCCAAATACAAAATCCCCTCTTTTCCTGCCTCAGACCCCCCCCCCCCCCCCACCATGGGATGCTCCCACCAGGTCCTCCTGCCTCTTTTTACTTACCCCATCCGCCCTAGAGGTGGATCTCCTTGTTCTGTAATCTGTTTCAGTGGGGGATGACTCAGGCTGCAGCTGTCTTTTGCTGGGGTGGGGGGAGGCAGGGGCCACTGGCCATTCTTGGGTTAACGTATTGGTACCTGGGCTGAAGCTGGAAGGTGCTGGCCCTGAAGGCCTGAACATCCCTTGCCCCAGACTATATGGGTGCTGGGAGTGACCCCCCTAAAAAAGCCATCCACACCCCTTTTTCCTAGTAGGATGAATTCTGATAAAGCCTTTTCACCCTTCAGTCACTGTTACTTTTCTATAGTCAAAATGACTCAAACTGCTTAAAAGATTCCTAAAGAGGCAGAGGGAAGGGGTACACTTGGCCATCTGGTAATAGGGGTGGGAAAATCTTTAGATTTGGACCATCACTTATCTCTTCCTTTTTACTCAGGGAAGTGACATATCCAAAGTCTCACAAATAACTGTGTCATGATTTGAATCCAAATCTTCCAGCTCCAAATCCAGCCTTTTCCTCACTGCACTATGACGCCCTAGTTTCAAAGCCTGATTCTGCTATTAATCATTTGGGGCTTTAAATTTCCTCCCCTGTAATTTTAGGGGGTTGAGCTGGTGACCTCTGAGGTTCCTGCCCAAGTCTAATGCTGTGATTTTCCTTGATAAGCCCAAGAAAAGAGCAGTACACCTCTTGGATGAGAGAAAAAATGGAGGAGTGTCTTGGTCTTTAAAGGAAGAATTCTTTGGCTATCCAGAAAAATGTCCAGAAAAATAGTTGAAGGCTTCTGGAGAGTAGGGAATGTAAGTTTCCTGAGGGCAGAGACTGTTTCTGGGTATAGAATAGTGCCAGAATAGATGCTTCTTGTGGAATCCTTTCCTATTTAATTCCTGGTTTTGACCTAGCTCTCCTGGGGGATGGGTGTAAGGAAGTGAGGGCTTCTTGCCGCCTTTTGCTGTTCCTCCAGCCACCCATGTGAGTCCTAGATCTGTTCTCAAGATGTATCACAAAGCTGGTCCGCCATATTGTCCTCACTGTGGAGACAAAGTATCATCATTCCTATTTTATCTAGTGTTAGAGGTTTACAAAACATCAACATTTTAGCTTGTTATCCCTATTTTATAGATAAGAGAATTGGGGTGTTAAGAGGCTTAAATGACTTCTGTGTGCTCCCACAGAATTTGAACCCAGGTCTTGAACTTAAATCCAGTGCCATAACCATCACAATATGGTGGTTGCCTCTCAGCTAAAAAAAAAAATTAAAGAATCAACTTCTGTGATTCAGTTTCCCTCTGATAAATGTAGAATAGAATTTAGACCCCCTCGTGATACAAAGGAGAGAAAAAGGACCCAGACCGAGGAAGCAGAGATTTGTTGAAGTGTCACAGTAATGGGTAGATTCAGAACTTGTCCTTCGATTCTATGGGACTTGGTACCTTTGCTCTTCTCTCCAGGTAGGATTCTCACCCACAGGCAGTAAGCACTCAAGAGACCAATGGATCCCACCGAGATGTCAGGGCCTCTGTACCTTGTGCACCTCTTAACCCTTCTGGCTTCTGTGGCCCCTTGGACCTGTCCCAGGTTCTCCTGGCTGGGAAGGTTCATTTTGGGGTTCAATGAATAAATAAAAAAGCTTTGTCTTGCCTTTACTTTGTGCCCAGAACTGTGCTAAATAAAAACCCAGCTTGTGCCTGCCCTCAAGGAGGTTATATTTGATAGGAGACCCACACCTGTAAAGCAGGGACTGGTTTGTACCCACCTTGGACAGTTAGTGAGGGAGCCCTGAGGGGCACAGATGGGCAAACGTTGATTTGATTTTGTTTGGGGGAGGACACAACACGTAAGGCATTGGGCCAAAAGATGGTGGAATAAGCACGACTGGAGGCCACGAGATGTGGAGCCAGGTGAGGCACGGAACCGTCAAGCCATTGAGAGCAGGATGGCAAGGGAGCCATTGCCATGAGCCCATTGCATTTGCCCTTCCCCAAAGCTTGGAATACATTGCCTACCTCTGTGCAAAAAGCCTTCTGGTGCCCCTCCACAGTCCAGTCCAGATTCTTTAACTTGGCATTCAAGGCCTTTTACCAGATGGACCTGGCCAGATTATCTCAAATGACTTCCTTACCTATAACATCTGGGATAGTCAAACCAGGTGACCTCTTAAAGTTACATACACACACACACACACACACACACACACACACATATCATTGAGTGACCCTCTGGCAAGTTACTTCACTTTTTGGGGCTGTTCTATGAAGTGAGGGTGTCCCATCCACCTGCACTAGGTCCGTGATCACTTGAGGACCGTCACCAGAGCAATATTTAGGGTGATAGGCTAACCATCTTCTCTACCCTCTTTTTGTTTTTCTCTACTTTCACCCTTTCCACCCTTTTGTAAATAAAAGCTGTTAAAAGTCATTTTGACTTGAGCTATAATATGTTAAATTGGCGACCACCATATTTAGAATCCTCACAGATTTAGGCAAACCCTTCATTGAATTCCTACCCTAGGAATAATACTATAGTATTCATTTGCTCTTGTCCTTCCCACTTCCCTATTATTATTTCTTTTGCTTTTTTCCCATAAGATATTTCCCCTTAGAACCATCTCTCTCTTTTTAAAACCTTTACTTTTCATCTTAAAATTAAATACTAAGTATTGGTTCCAAGGGTTATTCAAAGGGGGTTAAGTGACTTGTGCAGGGTCACACAGCTAAGAAATATCTGAGGCCCTATTTGAACCCAAGACCTCCTGTCCCTAGGCCTGGCTCTCCCTTCCCTGAACCACCCAGCTGCCCCCCATTCCTTATTAAAAATAATAATAATAAATATGCAAGGTTCCACACCCTAAGGCATCCACTTCTCTTCAGTACCTTTGGATGGGTTCTATCCCTTCTCCAGACCCAAGATCAATCCATGCATCTTATCTGATTTCAGTTGCCTTTTGGTTTCAGCATGGCAGATGGCTTGAGAGCCATCTTGGAAGCTGGGAAGACCTGTGTTCAAATCCTGTGTCTGACACATCCTTGGCTATGTGACCCTGGACAGAGGTGCTGACCTCTCAGGGCCCTCCCTAGACCACTCTTTAAGACTCTTGAGCATCAGTCTAGCCTCAGCCTTTTCTTAACTGGGTGCCTGGGCAAGTCACTTCTCCCCACTTTGCCCAGCTGTCTTCACTCTTCTGTCATGGAGCCAGTCTCCAGTATTGAGTCTGAGATGGAAGGTCAGAATTTAAAAAAAAAAGAAAGATTCTTGAGCATCAGTCTGGCCTTAGACCTTTCCTAGCTGTGTGACCCTGGGCAAGTCACTTAACACCCATTGCCTAGTCCTTTTCATTCTTCTTCCTTGAAACCAATATCCAGGATTGCTTCTAAGATGGAAAGTGAGTGTCAGAGAAAGTGATAGAAGGTGTTCTCTCTCTGCAATTGAGACTGCAGGGCCAGGCCAGCCCCCATCACTTCATTTCTGGGACTCCTCATCGTAGATATCACCTTCCTTTCCATTGTATCTTCCTCTTCTTCCCTGCTTGAATCCCACCTCCCCATTGGGCAATGGGCAGCTTGGCCAGTCCAATTGTCTCATTTTTCACACACTGAGGCTCAGAGAGACCAACAGACATTGGAACTCGGCTCTTCAATCTGGAGATCTTGACCGACCCCTCCATGGTTCACAGTCCCATTTCTCTGTGTGCCCACCTTTTCTCCTGGTCCCCGAGGGCAAGGACCTGGATGTTCTTGACTTTCCTGTCTCCCTCAGCCCAGGAGCTGCTTTAATAACTGTTGAGTAAAAGCTGGACCATCCATTGTGTCTCTGGGAGAGGCGGGCAGAGAAGGGCTCAGAGTGTCCAGCAGAGATGCCAGGAGCCTCCTTTCTGGAGATTTGGTAGACACGGTTCCCTGCTTCCTTCCCCTCTGGGGTTTGTCGCTCCCCCTCATTCTTCCTTGGCTTCTGTGTCAGGTAAAATGGGTAGATCAGTTCCGAGCAGCAAGCATTCTGGGGAAAAAATGTTTTTCTTTTTTTCGTATAACACTGAAAAAAAGTTTTTAATGATGTGTTTTCCCAATTCCGTGTAAAAACAATTTTTAACATTTCTTTTTTCTTTAAATTTTTGAGTGTCTTGAAAGCTGCAAGGCACAGATTCTTAACCTGGGCGTGTGTGTGTGAATAGTATAAAGATCATGTAGTTTGATATCATTTGTTTCCTTCGTGAGCCCGTGTAATAACCGAGGGCCTCTAGGTTTCACCGGATTACCAAAGGGACTGGTGATGCCAGCAGTGTAGAAGGAATCATCCTACTTCGACTCCTCCCTCTCCCCACTTCCCTCGGCCAATCAGGAACCAAAGAGTCAACCCTTGATATGTTTCTTGACTCCATGACTTCCTCCTTCCTCCAGTTACCATCTTATTTCAGTCTTCATGATTTGTTTTTCTTTTTCTAAATCTTTACCTTCCATCTTGGAATCAATCCTGTGGATCAGTTCCAAGGCAGAAGAGCAGGAATGGCTGGACAGTGAGAGTTAAGTGACTTGCCCAGGGTCACACATAGCTAAGAAATAGCTGAGGCCATATTTGAACCCAGGATGAACCATCTCCAAGCCTGGCTCTCAATCTACTGAGCTGCCCCCATCTTTTACATCTTTTCCTTTTTTACTGGGACTACCAGAAAAGTTTCCTATTTCTGAGTCTTGGGGATGTCCACAGAAAGTTGTTTGCAGAGAGGATTCCCACCCGTAGTCTGGTGGAATTATACTGAAAATTTGGAGGAGACCAAAGACCTTGATTTGGATGCTGGTGGAGAGTGGGTGGAGGGATGCTCAGATTGCAGGGGTTCTTGGGAAGAACACAAGGCTCCCCAGTTATTGCAGTCACCTGGTCAATCAGCTAGTCTTCAGTGAGACCTGGGAAAGTCAGGAAGAAGGGCCAGTTCCCTCCCCAGTCTTGGTTCCTGCTTTTGAAATTTCCTGAGCTCTCTCCCTGGATCCCCTCCTCAGAGTTACCTTGGGGCTCTTTGCTTGAGATAACAACTGAACTTTACCCATTATTGCAGTTGGAGAAAAGAATTCCTGGTTGTTCTCTGTAATTACTGCTTTGTGGCCAGGAGGTCCCTCCAGGGCCCCAGAGCTCTCCTGACCTGGGCCAGGAATATCTGGGTGTCCAGGGGCTTGTTTTGGGGACCAAGCCTCAGTTTCCTGATCTGTAAAATGAGGGGGTTGGATTAGGCAGATCTCTGAGCTTCCCTCCTCGCTGTGGGGGGCTACATTTTCCAGGCTCTACCCTCGCTTGGTGATAGTCAGCCAAAGTTTTCCAGAATAACAGCAAGAAGGAGAGGCCTGCCAAAGCAGCCTTTGGTTTCTATGGTGCTTTGAACTCCAGGGTTTCCGGGGCTCACCGAAGGGAAATTCCCAGGCTCCACCCCAAGTGGACGTCTAGAGGAATGGCCAGCTAAGCTTCCAGGCCCTCCAGAACCCCTTATCTGCTGTTGTTTATTGGTGACGTGCCCTTAGATGGGCAACTTCAGTCCCCAGATATGTAAAATGGGGAGGAGAGGGGGACTCGATGGCCCCTGAGATCCCTGTAAGATCTGAACGGGACTAAGCTGTGTGACTCCCCAACAAGTCCCTGGGCTCAGTTGGTGTCAGCTATGTGGTTCCCTGGATAGAGTGCCAGGACCTGGGTTCAAATGCGGCCTCAGAAACTTGCTAGCTGGGGGACCCCGGACACCCCATTGCCGAACCCTTACCACTTTTCCGTCTTAGAATCAAGACTCAATTCTAAGATAGAAAGTACGGAGAATTTTTAAAAGAATTAAAAAAAAAGAAAATGAAGGGAGTGGAGGGAAATGACTAGATGCCTTTTAAAGTCTCTTCCAGCCCAAATGAAACCAAACTTTTAGAGCATTTTAGGAGACTCGTCCAAGGTCATGCAGCAAAGAAACACCAACCTGAGACTCATAGACAAGTGGTCTTCTCAATTTCAAAACCAGGTCTCTTTCCAAGATAGGCAGCCCTGAGTCTGGATTCAGGGACCTGAGTTCGAAATACCATTACTTCTGACCACCATTATCACCCCTTACCCTGCAGGAGTAGTACCATGGAATTCTAGGTCTAGATCTAATCATATATATACTTATATGTGAATATATATTATACATATATAATGTGTGTATATGTATATATATTTGCCTATACTTATGGGGAGGTAAAGGGAATAAACATTAAGTGTCTACTGTTTAAGTGCTTTTTATAAATATGGGATCCTCACATCGGCCCTGCACAATAAATTGGGATTATTATTTTTATTTTGTTACGTAGAATTATTATTCCCATTTTATAGATGAAAAAACTGAGGCGAGCACCTCTAGTGACTTAACCAGGGGTTACACAGTCAGTAAATGTCTACTGCCAGATTTGAACTCAAATCTTCCTGACTCTAGGTCCAGCTGTCTAGAGGATGTTTGTCTTTATTTGTATGTTTGTACAGATGCATACACAGCCATCAAATAATATACAATCTCCTTTGCTTCTCACCCTGTGAGGTAGGTGTCGTTGACTCTGTATGTCTGCAGGCATTTCACCTTTGTCAATACTGTATATATGTCTATGTATTATTTGTGTGTCGTGTCCATTTTAATGAAAGGAATTGGGCTAAAGGGTTCTCTTCAGGCCCCAGGGTCTTAAGAGAGTGGACAGACCTTCAGGTCTGGAGTCAGAAGAGCCCAGGATAAACACCGGCTCTCAGGCAGCCCTTCGGGTATCTGTCTGGGGATTGTCCATCGACTACCCCCTGGCCGAGAGTGGTTTGTGCAGGTCAGAAGGGCAGTGGTCCTGACTCCCAATGGACCAGGGTCTGGTGACTTGGGGATGGTGTGTCTCAGCCCTGCTCATCCTTCACAAGTGATGGGTGATCTCATGGCAGGGAGGCCCTCAGCGCTGCTGCAAGATTTCTGAATGGAAAAGGATGTCCTCATGTATTCCACCTGGAGATTCTGCTCAAGCCATGGGATGGTACTTGAAAACTCATTCCCATTCCCCAAATTCCCATCCCCCCTCCCGGGGACCTGATATTTGAGGGACAAGACCTGGAAAGCCCAGAGAATGGTCCTTTAGAGAAGTGGCCATCCAGAGTGGACATGGATTGCAGGGTCAAACATTTTGGACTAGAAAGAGCCTTCCAGGGCGAGTTCAATCCTCCCATTTTCTACCAAGAAGGAGATCCAGGGCAGGTGCCGTGATTTGTCTGAGGTCATTCAGCCAGTCTAAGCTGAGCTGGTTTTCTGGCTCCTGAAGCTCTTCCGTTGTCCCCTCTGAGCCTGTCTGCAGCTCACCCTTGGGAGATGTACATCCCTGAAGATCTTGTGCCTTAATCCTCTTTTTTTACATTTTAAATGGATGATTTTTGTTTTTACTTTTCCCCCACTCCATTCATTGATGGGCTGCAATAGGACTGGATGCCTTCAGGACCTTCCAGGACATATGACCCCAGCCTGCTGTGCCCTTTTGAGTAGTCCCTTCGCTTTGTCTCTCTATCCTGAAACCAAGATCCAAATATCAAGACCAACAAAACACTTGTGGCCTCTCCACCCTCTTCACAAAGGTGGGCAGCTATGGGCATACAAAATGGCGGACTCTGGGGATGCTTTGGCTACTTGTGTTGAATCGATTCTTATTATTTTCTCCTTTTAAAAAAATTATGTTATGAAATATGGGAGGGGATAGGAGGGCACATTCCAAACTGCAAGTGATGTAAAAACAAGATATCAATAAAGACTGATTTTTTTAGAAAGAATTGTATGCAAGATAAAAGTCAGTAGGCTCAGAGCAAGGGCTCATCCATTGATTAAAGGGCCTGGACTTTGTGACTCCTCTCTAGGTTGCTCAAAGGTCTTCCCTTTAACTTCCTGTTGTTTGGTTCTATTCTGGATAGGCAAGGTTGCCGGAACACTGAGTTCCAGCTAGGTGACATGTTAATAAATTTAATTCTCAAGGGGATTGGCCTGGGGCACCCTTCTCAGACACCCAGTCACCCATACACCCACTGCTTTAAGATGTCAGTCATTTTCTGAAACCCTGATGGGTAAGTCCATGATGCCCCAAGTCCAGAGCACACTCCAAAGATGACCTGGGGCGATGATAGCTCACATGTATGCAGACCAGGATGATTGATTAAGCGGGTCTCTGACTATTATCCTGGGGCATCCAGAGTGGAAGGATTATTATCCCCATTTACAGATGGGGAAACTGAGATTTAGGAAGGTGACTTCCAAGCTGCCTTTCCTAGCTCACTTTGGCTCTGTTCACCAAGTCAATCCCAAACATAGCATAGGTTCAGTTATTTATTTATTTTAGGAACATAGAAGTGAATTTTATTGCTGTGTTACAAAATACCTTGTAATATTTGCTCAGCTATTTCCAAAATTAAAATAAATCAAGTCATTGTTTATACCACCAAACACCGGGTTTATTTTTGTGTGGTCTTTTTTTTTCCCTGAAGATTTCTATTCCTACATCCCTTAAGAGTTCATAGAATTAAACATGTAAATCTCCATTTTTTAAAAATAAATTTTTCCCTCAATTACATGAAAAACAATTTTTTAAACTTTTTTTTTAAGTTTGAGCCAAATTCTCAACCTCCCTCCTTCCGTCCCCTCAACCCTCCTAAGTCAGCAAGCAACCCGATATAGATTTTACATGTGTAAAAAGCATCTTTAGGTTGGGTTCTTTTCGAAGTGGGTTTAACCCATCCTTACTGGGCACCAGCTCCCTCCTCAGTTAGCACAGTCTCAGTCCTTCCCCTGGATTGTCCCTTCCTGTCTCTGTGTCCTGAAGCTTAGATCTTTTCCCACCCTTCCCCTGGGTGGGGAGTTGTTTTCCCGAGCCCAATCCCCACCCCCCTCCCCTGAAGTTCAGAAGTCACTTGATAGCATCGCTGATAAGATAAATGGAAGGCCAAGTGTCAAGTGTGGCTGTTCTCTTGCTTATCTCTGCTGACAACTCAGAGCTCAGTCTGACCCTGGAAAGGGAGAAGGGGGAGGGAAGCTTACTCTGCTGCCAGGGACTGGAGCACCCATTCCCAAAGGATGAGGCTTTATGTCTATTCCTTATTGAAGGATGAGTTCATTGTGCATCAGAGCAGTCATGCAAAGCATCATGGAAGAAACATGGAGGACGTTGACAAGGTCTTGGAGAGAGGGGAAGCCAGAGCTGGTGAATAGAGGCCCCTTCCATCAGAACCTTGGCATCAGCCCTTGAGGCACTGGGCACCCTTAGAGGTCACCTTTCTCCTCATGCTTCTGGTAATGAACCAGGCCTCCTGGCCATCCCCATCCACCGTGCTGACATTGAAGGCTCCACTGGCCTCTCAGCACCCAGCATTACCTTCCCCATTGGAATGTAAGCTCCTGGAGGGCAAGGTCTATCTCTATCTTTGTGTCCCTAGCACCTGGCATCTAGAAGACCCTTAATAAATGTATAGCCATCCATTGTCTAGTTATCTGGTCCAAGGAATTTGATTGGGAAGGAGAGGAAGGAAGGAGCATTAGGTGGGCATCACAATGGAGAATTCCATTCCCTCCATTCCCCCCAGTGGTTCTTTTTAAGCAAAGATGTCATACCTTGGGGTCACCTGGGTGGCTCAGTGTGAGTCAGGCCTAGAGATGGGAAGTCCTAGGTTCAAATCTAGCCTCAGACACTTCCCAGCTGTGTGACCCTGGGCAAGTCACTTGACCCCCATTGCCTAGCCCTTACCACTCTTCTGCCTTGGAACCAATACACAGTATTGATTCTAAGATGGAAGGTAAGGGTTAAAAAAAAGTGTCATGCCTCGTCCAAAAGTCTAGAAAACAATTCTGGTGCCTCTGCCTCTAGCAGTGTTCAACAATCTGTAGACACCTAATAAGCCTACACTTATGCTTTTATGCGCTCTAGACCTCCAGGGAGGACATCAACCAGTTTGAAATGTCCAGGAGAAGCTCCCCAGTTTGTTGAAGGACCTTAGAGTCATGCCATATAAGGAAGGGCTAAGAGGACTTGGACTGTTTAGCCTGGAGTAGAGAAGACCGTGGGGGGACCTGATCGTTGTTTTCAGGTTTTGAAGGGTGATCATAGAAAGATTAGACTTGTTCTTCTTGGCCCCAAAGGACAAAAATAAGAGCAATGGATGGACAGTATAGAGAGAAAGATTTTGACTCAGTGTAGGGGAAGGCTTTATTTTTTAACCCTCAACTTCTGTCTTAGAATTGATTCTAAACCAGAACAGTAAGGGTTAGGCAGTGGAACTTAAGTGACTTGCCCAGGGTCACCCAACTAGGAAGTCTCTGAGCTCAGATTTGAACTCAGGACCTCCCATCTCCAGATGTCATTCTCTATACACTGAGTCACATAGCTGCCCCTAAAAGGTAACCTTTATTTTTTTTAATAATGAAATATATTTACTAGAATATTAAAGACAAAATTCACAGACCTCAAATTAATTCTGTACACATTGATCACATTCAGGATCCCAGTGAAATTTTTAAAAGGTGACACTTAAAGAAACTTTCTGGAGGAAAAGAAGCAGCTTAAAGGAGAGAAAGGCCTGTTGTTCGGGGTGAGTAAAACCAGAAAGAAAAGATAAGCGGGTTCAGTTTCTCATTTTTCATCTGTTTTCTCTGCCAAGGGGAGTGCTCTTTGGACTATAAAGGACAGCAGAAATGATTAATAGGAAGTTGATGGTCAGAAAAAGGAAGAAGGTAAGAAAGCACTTCAGCTGCTCATGATGAATTCAAGTCACCTGGAGTAGATGAAAAGCTAAAACCATGACTGCTAAGTCATCATGAAAAATTCTGAGAGGAAGCAGAAATCAAGGGAGGTGCTACAGGATTTGAGAAAGGAAGAGAATGGAGTACCTTTCAGAAAAGAGGAGAGGAGAGAGTCTGTAAACAAAAACAAGCAATCTTAAATTCTATTCTCAAGGAAATCCCGGAAGAGATCAAAGGGATGCTTACCCATCCTCTAGAAAAGGAAGCAGTGATCATCACAGCATACATGGCTTCATCAGGAAGAGATCGTGCCAAATTAGCCAAATGTCCCCCACCCTCTCTTTGTCTCTGTTTCTCTCTGTATCTCTATGTGTGTGTGTCTCTCTCCCTGTTCCTCTCCTGGTGAAAGAGCAGTCACTAGAGTCAAAAGGACCCAAGTTCAGCTGTTCAAGTTCAAGCCTCAGATACTTCTTAGCTGTGTGACCCTAGGCAAGTCACTTTCCCCTGTTTGCCTCAGTTCTTGATCTATTAAATGAGCTGGAGAAGGAAATGGCAACCCACTCCAGTATCTCTGCCATGAAGATCCCAAATGAGACAGCAAAGAATCAAATATGCCCCAAAAGTGACTGAATGTAAACTGGAAAATCAAGGAAGTGTTTTAAAAAAAGATCTTAGCGCAGTGTTTGCTCAAATATTTTATGTTAGCCTTATGGAAAAGACAGAGGAATGTAAGCTAGTTGGTGCTGGATTTGAAATAGTTTAAAGGGGTTGATATCAACTGAGAAGGTCACTAGGGGAGTGCCCTGCACCCAGGACCTAGACTGCTAAATACTTTTATCAAGAGCTTGGAAAAAGGCATAGATGGCATTCATGCTTAGCAAGCCTGCAAAATGACCCAAAACTGGGAAGAACAGCTCACACATCAGATGACAGTATCAGAATTTGGTAGTCTTGACTGGCTAGAGAATGAATCTAAAAAGATGAAATGTATTAAGTTAAAAGCCTTACATTTGGGTTCGGAGAATATTACTGGGCAGAGAAGTGGTTGAGGGTTGTATTGTGACAGGTATTGATGGTTGGAAAGTGGTTCATGTAGGAAAAAATCTGGGTTTCAGTGGTTTTCAAGTTCATTTATTAGTGAATCAGGAGCTCTGAGATGATTCCCCCCACCAAAAATAAAAACAAAAAAACTAATGTATTCTTGGGCTACATTAAGAGAAATCAAGCCACCAAGAAGTAAAGAGATGATTGTCCTAGTATACTCTGACTTCATCAGACCATATTCAGTTTTGAGAAACACAGTTTGGAAATTGTACTAATAAGCTGGGCAGTGTGTCCGTAGAAGGGCATCCAGGTTGAGGAAGGGCTTTGAGTCCATGACAAATGAAGGTCAATTGAAGAAATTGGAAGTATTTAAGATGGAGGAGGGCATGGTGCTGTGTCCAAGTACCCAAAAGAAGAGAATTTAGACTTGTTCTATTTGGCCTCAGAACCAGTGGCAGAGGATGGGAATTGCAAAGAGGTAAGTTTAGACTTGACATAAGAGAAGACTTCCTAATAATTAGCATTGTCCAAATGTAGAATGGGCAGCCAGCCTTGGGGCCTAGGGATTCCCTCTGATGGGAAGTCTTCACGCAGAATCTCCAAGGAGGTATTTGATAGTGAGGTTTCTTTTTTGTCTGTAGTTGGAGTAGATGGCCACTAAAATCCCATCATCTTCAGAGGTAAGAGGTCAGTCTGTGTTTATCCACTTGGAGACAAACCATTTCTTGGTCATTCTCTATAATTTGAGGCTGCCAGGAGCCATCGAGAGCCTGGGATTTAGAGCTGGAAAGCTTCCTAGAAGCCATCCAGTCCAGCACCTTTGTTTTGCCAAATGGATGTTCATATTTCTTCCAGTTCTCTGTTACCTATCCTGCCAAAGAAAGAATCTTTCAGATCATCCCCTTGCCCCCATTATGATTTAAAATATCCCCTTTTCTTGGTTCTTTTTGGTGAAGGCAACTGGGTGGCTCATTGGATCAAGCACTGGGTCTGGAGTTAGGAAGAACTGAACTCAAATTGGACCTCAGATACTTTCTAGCAGAAGGACCCAGGGCAAGAGATAATAGAAGTCCCTCCTAGGGATGTTTTTGAGGATCAGATGAGATAATATTTATAATACATTTCGCATACCCTAAAGTACTCTATAAATATAAGCTCTCATGATTATTGTTGTTAGTGTCCATTCATATTAAATATGCAGGTGTTATGAAGAAGGCACTAGAGTTGGATTCAGGAAAGGCCAGGTTTGAATCCAGCCCCTAATACTAATTATATGACCACAAACAAAGTGATTTAACTTCTCTCAGCCTCAGTTTTCTCATCTTTAAAATGGGGAAGATAATCCCTGGAGTGCCTGTTGCACAGTGAGCTCCAAAGAGATAAAGTCTTAAGGGACTTTGTAAATCATAAGGCAATATGAAAATGTCAGGTATTAATCATGCTTGTTTAAATCCCCCATTTCAAAGGCTAGCTTACAGGACACTTTCTACACCAAGCTTTCGAGGAACCCCAAGTACTAGCACTCTCACCTAATTAATGGCCTTACATTTGTTTATATGTATAATTTATAGAAGGTTATATGTGTTGATACAATGTAAGCTTCTTGAGGACAGCAATTGTTTCATTTCTCTTTGTAGCCCCAGCAGCTAGCACAGTGCCTGACACACAGTAGAAGCTTAATATGTTCTTGGGGTAACTATGAAGCTCAGTGGATAGAGTGCTAAACCTGGCGTCAGGAAGATTCATCTTCCTAAGTTCTAATCCATCCTCAAAATATTTTCTAGCTGTGTTACCCTGGGCAAGTCATTTTCCCCAGCTTGCCTCAGTTTCTTCATCTGTAAGATGAAGGAAATGGCAAACCACCCCAGTATTTTTGTCAAGAAAATCCCAAATAGGGTCCTGAAGGGTCAGACATAATTAACTGAACAGCAATACGTTTTTGTTGGTTGATGTTATCATCACACAGGACTGAGCCATCCTTCCATTTATCCCTGGTTACCCATCCTTACTTCCCTCTTCTGTATCTCTTTTTTTTCCTATATGTAATTTTTTTTAATCCTTACCTTCTATTTTAGGATCGATTCTAAGGCAGAAAAGTAGTAAGGGCTAGGCAATGGGAGTTGTGACTTGTCCAGAGTCACACAGCTAGGAAGTGTCTAAGGTTCACATTTGAACCCAGGACGTCTTGTCTCCAAGCCTGGCTCTCCATCCAAGAAACCTTCTAGATGCCCCTGCTAAAATGTATTTTTTTAAATGTTAGTTTGGTCCTTGGGCTTCCTTTCTTGAAGTCAACATTTCAATCTGTCTATTTAATAGATTTCCTTTTTCTCCTTCATTGAAATTTTTGCGTCTCCATCCTCAGAGTTTCATACTGAGAATATTGCTTCTCTGTTGAACTGAGTTGTTTTGGTAGAACCAAAGACCACGGAATCTTGATTCGGGTTCTTCTCAGCTCTTGAAATCCACTCTCCCCAAACCTCAAGTTCATGTCAAGCTTGAACTGACGTTTTGATTCTTTCATGAACTCGAGATTTTTCATTTCATTTCCTAGTTCTTATCATTTTCTATTTTGGCAACCAGTTCTTCCTGATTAGTTGAAATTAGTTGTAGAATAGCATTTCTGTCATCTTTACCTTTCAAAAGATGCAATTATCAACAAGAGAAGCCAGGATTTCTTGGCTATTTTTCTTTTGAATGGGGCGGAAATAGATTTAGAGAAAGGAAGAGGAAGAACAAGAAGAGGGGAGAGAGGAGTGGGGTTGGAGGAAGGGAACTAAGGAAGAGAGAGGGAGAAGAGGGAAGAAGGAGAAAGAGAGGGAAAGGAAGGAAGAGGGGAGGAAAGAGAGAAGAGGAGGGAGGGAAGGAAAAAAGACAAATGTGGGGAGATAAAAAAGAGGGAGAGAAGGAAGAGAGACACAAAGGGAAGGAGAGAGAGAGGAAGAATAAAGGAGAGAAGGAAGAGAGACTAGATGAGAGAGAAGAGAGTTCCTTTCCCTTAGACGTTAATTGAAGTCTTCCATGGCAACTCTTCCTTCTCATGCCAACTTTATCTTTCATCTGCTTCCAGGACTCATCATCCATTTATTGCTTCTGACTTGGTGGTCCATAATTACCTTCCATTATAATATCATTTCCATTTTTTCTACTGGACCTCCCTGCTCCAATTCATGCATATCCTGAGGTTTATTTTTATTAAGATTCCTAGTTCATTTTGTTAGTTACCCAGTTCTCTTTGTGCTGGTCTGTACATCTCTGGAGCCATGGGTTTCATTCGTGGCATTCCTCTTTCGCTGGTAATTCCTGAGAATTCCTGGGTTTTTCTGTGCCTCTTTCTATATGGTCCTTTCAATTCTCTCTGCCTTTCCAGGAAAAGATGACCTCTTCCCCAGTTCCATTTCTCTCTAGTGTTACATCATTCCTTTGTCTTGAGCCCAGGTCCAGGCATTCAGATGCCATTCTCTTGACTTGTACCTTTTTAATCAGCTGTTCCCTTCCTAAATTTATCTAGTCTGGAGGGTAGGATTTTCCTGTCTGCCCTTCCAGTGTGGGGTCTTATTGTCCAAGAAGAGAAATCAGGAACATCAGGCCAGAACAAGGAAGTGAACCTGAGAGATTGGTAGAGGCAAACGTGCTCTGTGTGTGCCCGCAGCTCTCCTAGGGAACCCTGAATCCGCTTTGGAGAGAAGGCCTGACACCACAGCCTGCCCAAGGCCTAGATGGTTGTCTTGGAGAAGGAGGAGGAGAAGGATACAGCTGGTTGGTTTCTCGTCTACTTGGATGAATTCGTTTTTTCTTTAGTTTACTTTAGACCTGTGTTTTATTTCGGGATTAGGTCCTTACTTGGCACCAGAGGATTATAAACCAGAGCTGGAAGAGACCTCAAAACTGTGATCTAGACCATCCCTTCCCACTCACACTCATTTTACAGATGAGGAAAGTGAGCCAGAGAGAGGTTAAAGGGATTCACATTTCCACTTTTAGTCTTTTTCTTTTAGTTTAGTTTAATTTTTCTCCAGTTACATAGAGAAACATTTTTTTAATCTTTCTGTTCTGTCTCAGAATCAATACCGAGTAGGAAATGGGGGTCAAGTGACTTGCCCAGGATCACACAGCTGGGAGGTTTCAGAAGGCAAACTTGAACCCAGGCCCTCATGTCTCTAGGTTTGCCTCTCTATCCACTGACCACCTAGCCATGCTGGGCATTAAGTGCTAGGGGATCCAAAGACAAAAGACAATCCTGGCATGCTTACAATCTCCTGGGGGAGGCGGCTATTCATAAACAAGCTATGCACAGGATAAATTGGAAGTAATAAAGACTGTGGAGACTTTAATTAACATTAAGAGGGACCAGGAAAAGATGGTGCTGGTGGATGGAGGGGGAGCATGAAAGGGATGGTCAGACGCCCCTCTTGGGGCTGATCCACCAGTATTTAGTCAGCGGTGGCTCCTCCCCAAGGATGGGGAGAATCCCAACCTATACGGTCTCGAGGCACTTTCCGTGTGCCCTTGCGAGCTCGGTAATGGGCCAGTGTTGACCCTTCATGGAAGGTCAGATCAGAGAGGGAAGGACCTCCTGCATCCCTCAGAATTAGAGTCAGAAGGACCTTCAGCCACTCAGGCCCTCCAGAAACATTAAGTGTGCCCCATGTGCCCCGGGCACACTGTGCCAGATGGCAGAGATGCAGCCCTTGTCCATATAAACAGGGTAGAAAACAGAGCTGGATTTAGAGTTGGAGGACCTGTTTAGAACCTGTGTGGCCTTGGACCAGTCATTTCTGCTTTTCTGGAATTCCATTTCCTCTGAAATGAGAAGGCCTGGACTAAATGACCCCTCAAGACATTTCCAGCTCTGAATGTAGGATCCTAAATAAGAAATAGACCCAGTCAGGGGATGTGTAATCTGAGGTCAGTGGATGGAGAGCCAGGCCTAGAGATGGGAGGTCCTGGGTTCCAATCTGGCCTCAGACACTTCCTAGCAGTATGACCCTGGGCAAGTCACTTCACCCCCATTGCCTAGCTCTTTCTCTTCAGCCTTGGAACGGATATTTGGTATTGATTCTAAGATAGACGTAAGGGGTTACAGTGGAATTGCTTGTTGGCTATGAGAGGAGGGGAGAGAAAGAACGTGAATCATGTAACCATGGAAACATTTTCTTAATCAATTAAATAAAAATTTTTAATGTAATTGGGAAATGTTTCACAAAATAATTAAAAATATAATACAAAAAAAGAAGTAAGGGGTTAAAAAATCTAATGACAGGGTCAGCTGGGTGGCTCAGTGGATGGAGAGCCATCTCTAGGAGGGAGGTCCTGGGTTCAAACGTGGCCTCAGACACTTCCTAGCTGGGTGACCCTGGGCAAGTCACTTAACTCCAATTCCCTGGCCCTAACCGTTCTTCTGCCTTGGAACCAATAGTTGATATGATTCTAAGACAGAAGGTGAGGGTTTAAAATAGAAGAGAGCTAAGGAGCTTGAAGACAGCCGAGGAGAGGGTGCACAACCAGCGTGAGGGGCAGCCTGGGCCAAGGCAAAGACATGGGAGATGGAATAGGCCAAGGAGCATGAAGTAGGCCAGCTTGGCTGGACATCAAGTGCTGGAAGGGGGACCAAGTGGAACAAGCCCGGAAAGGGCAACTGGATCCAGAGGGGTTCATGCCTGACCCTACAGGGAGCTCCAGGAAGGAAAGCCGCCGTCCTGACCGCCTGCCATCGCGCTGGGGAGCCCAGCAGGGCTGGCCGGGCTTTCTGCCCCCTTGGCCTTTGGCCGTCCCCCCAGAAAGGCTGGCGGCCTGCGTGTGGTAGAAGCCAGAAATCTGCCCGACTCAGTTGTCTCTGAAGAAGCGAGTCCTCTGCCCTGTGATGAAGGGATGCTCAGTGCCTAACGATGCGTCCCCTTCCTCAGCTTTCCCCAGCTTTGGGACCAAAGATCCCGTGTATCCTGGTCACATTCAGCTTGTGTCCTCCTTGTCTCAGGACCCAGAGGAAGCAGCAGGCAGCACACACACTGGACTGGGAAAGAAGCAAGGATTTGGAAGTCCCGAGGGTCTGTGTTCAAATTCTCTATCTATCCATCCATCCATCCATCTATCCATCCATACATCCATCCATCCATCTATCCATCCATACATCCATACATCCATCTATCTATCCATCCATCTATCCATCATCTATCCATCCATACATCCATCCATCCATCTATCCATCCATACATCCATACATCCATCTATCTATCCATCCATCTATCCATCATCTATCCATCCATACATCCATCGCATATATCCATCTATTCATCTATCTATTTTTCCATCTATCTGTCTATCCATCCATCCATCCATCCATCTATCCATCCATACATCCATCTATCTATCTATCCATCCATCTATCCATCATCTATCCATACATCCATCTATCGCATCTATCCATCTACTCATCTATCTATTTTTCCATCTATCTGTCCATCCATCCATCCATCCATCCAACCATCCATCCATCCATCCATCTATATCTCCTGAAGCTGTGGACATCTCAGTCCAAGGATGGGTTTGAGGGCTAGGTAGAAAAAGGAAAGAGTTGAACACCAGCAGAGGCAACTAGATGCCTTAGTGGATAGAGCCCCAGTGGTCCTGGATTCAAATGTGACCTCAGACACTTCCTAGCTGCATGACCCTGGGCAAGTCACTGAATCTCTCATGCCTAGCACTTAACATTCTTCTACCTTGGAACCAATTCTCAATAGTGATTCAGAGAGGGTTCAAATCTGTCCTCAGGCACATCCTAGCTGTATGACCCTGGATAAGTCACTTAACCTCCATTGCCTAGCCCTTACAACTCTTCTGTCTTGGAACTGATATTTGGTATCCATTCTAAGATGGAAAGTCAGGATTTTTAAAAAGGAGGAGAAGAAGAAGGGCCTTCTGGCTCGAGTCGAATGCCTTTACCTTCTGGTCTAGCCCCGCTTCTTTTCCAACCTGGGCTGTTACATTTTTAAATGTCTTGGCCCTGACATTTAAATTGTCCTGATTTGTTGTTGGGTTTATTTCTTTAATTCCATCATTCCCTCTTTCTCCGGGTTACTGCTAGCTTCTCGCCAGCGTGTCTACCTGGAGTAGTCACTTCCATTTGCTGCTTCTAATCCGCCGCAGGCTGGAAAGCCCAGATTTTTCAGAGTAGCCATGACCAGGCTCCGAGCTGAGGCACGAGGCAGGGTGGCCAAGCGGAGGGTTCCTTTCTGGGTTTGAGGCCCCCGAGGTGGTTCCGATCTCCACACCGGCCCCAGCCCAAACCACCTTAGAAGCCCTGCCTAAAGCGTGCTGTAGCCAGACTTGGCAACAGCATGGTGGCCGGGAGGAACAATCAACAATGGGACGGGCATCCGAGGAAGAAAAGCGACTGAGGGCCTGCCCATCCCCTGCTGACCCCGGCATAAACGGACCTCCGAGCCAAGAGGCTCAGCCCTCATTCAGGCCCTGGCTGGGAACTGTTATCCACCGAGAACCTGCCATTCATCCAGCATCTCATGCTCTCAGCATCACATGCCTCCTTGGTGGTTGCCAGGTAACCGCAGCACTGCCCCTGCCCGCCGGGGCCAGGAGGCTCACTTTTGTCTCCCGCTGATGGCTGATGTGGGTCCTGGCTGGGCTGGGGGTGGCTTTGCAGCAGGAAGTTCTTAAAGGCACAGGCAGCGAGGTCCGATCATCCCAGCCTTCGGTGAGAGGTCAGGGCTGCCCTCACTCAGTAGCATCTCCTTTTCCTGGTCTCCGAACCGGTTTTTTAACGGCATCAAATACAAATAATAGCAAACGTTTATGTGGCAAAATGCATTAAATTTCACCCTCAACAGAAAGCTGTTTCATTACTCTCCCCATAGTATAGAAGAGGTAAACTGAAGCTAAATGACTTGCCTAAGGTCACACGGCTAGTGCATGAGGCAGCATTTGAACCCAGTTCTTCTTGACTCCAGATCCTGGTCTCTTTGAGCCAGAAAAGGGTCTTAGGGCTCCCGTAGCCCGTCTCCTCAGTTTACAGAGACAGAATTTGAGGCCCTGAGAAGGAAAGAGATTTAGCCAGGATTATACGCTGAAGCAAACACTAGGGGAGTATCTGATAACTCAGGGCAGTGTAGAAGTGTTGCCTCCTGTGTTATCCCCATCTCCCACTTCCTTCTGTCTATTACACGGGCCATACTTGCCTCAGCTGTACTTTTTGAACTCTGAGTCTAAATCCTGTTCTTCCCTCAAGTCCTGCCTCTATGCCTACCTTTCCCAGGAAATCTTCCTTGACTCCTGGTAGTGTGATACAATAGAAAGGAAAGGGCTAGATTTAGAATCAGAGGTCCTGAGTTCGAATCCCCATTCTGCTCATTCAGCAAATTTCTTCACCTCTGGACCTGTTTCCTCCTCTGTGAAAGAGGAGACTAGACTAAATGGCTCTCCAGGGCTTAGCTCTAATCTTATGCTTTCTCCTTCTGTGAACTCACATGGTATTTATCAGGAGCACATACAGTTATATATGAGTGAATCTCCTTCACCTGCATTTCAAGGGTGTCTCCAACTTCTTGAGGGCAAAAATCCCATCTTATGCAAGAGCATACATACATTTTAGCTTAGTAATTGGTTCAGTAGAGAGATAGTAGGGGAAGGGACAGTTAAGTTGGCTCAGTGGATCAAGAGCCAGACCTGGAGACAGGAGGTCCTGGGTTCAAATCTCACCTCAGATACTTCCTAGCTGAGTGACCCTGGGTGAGTCACTTAACCCTCATTGCCTAGCCCTGACCACTCTTCTACCTTGGAACCAATACACAGTATTGATTCCAAGACGGAAGTGAAAGGTTTTAATTTTTTTTTTAATATTAGGGGAAATCATGGCATGGGCGCAGAAACATGGTTACTTTCAGGGGAACTGGGTTCCTGGTGGTTCAAATTCAAGCTCCAACTGGGTCTTGTTGGCATAGGAAGCCCCAGAATCTTTTTTCTGTCAATATCTGCCCCTTCTCCCTGATAGCTTCCCCATTTCCTATCTGAAAGACCCAGAGATTTCTTACTAGGGAAAGGATAAAGTGGCCCCAGTCCATATGTGTCCCTCTAAACCTGTGAGCGTGTAGGAGTTTCCCCACCCCAGCGAGACCTTGGGGAAGATACAGGACGGATGGGGCTCCGGGAGCCTGGAGCTGGACCATCAATTAACCCTGGGATGAAGCTAGGCTTGCCTGGCAACACTTTTCTGATTGGCCTGCATATTAAAGCACAAGGATGGGCTCTTCTTTGCTCTTCACCAATCGGAGGCCACCAGAGCCGTGGCTTCTGCAGGGATTGGCCGAGAGGCAGCCAGGTAGATTACAGAATGAAACTGACTAGGCCAGGCTCAGTTTCCTGTTTTGTAAAGCCGGGCTGCTGAGACCTCTCCTCCCTCCATCAAAGGCACTCTAGAAACACAAGCTATCGAGTTCTTTATTGGCTGCTGAGAGCTGAATGATTTATGGTGAGCTCTAACCATCAATACAGCCCAGGGAACCTATTTTATGGCCGCTACTTTGGAAGGCGTGAATTTCTGTGTATAATATACCCATTACAATTGAGTAATTACTCTCTGTCCCTTTAATTTTCTTTTTGCCCATTAATCTATTTATGAGCTCCTTTTTTTATTTACTCGTCTTCTCCGGGAGCCCAGGGCCTCCGATGCCGACTTCCTTGTTTGCCTCCTCTCTCTCTCTGTCTCTGTCTCTGTCTCTGTCTCTGTCTCTCTCTCTCTCTCTCTGTCTCTCTCTCTCTCTCTCTCTCTCTCTCTCTCTCTCTCTCTCTCTCTCTGTCTCTCTTTCTCCTTTCTCTCCCTCTCTTTCTCTTTCTCTCCCTCTCTTTCTCCTTTCTCTCCCTCTCTCTCTTTCTCTTCCTCTTTCTTTTACTCTCTCTCTCTCTTTTGCTTTCTCCCTCTCTCTCTTTCTTTCTCTCTCTCCCTCCCTCCCTCTCTCCCTCTCTCTCTCCCCCCTCCCTCCCCCTAGATTTCTCTCTCTCCTTTCCCTCTCTTTCGCTCTCTTCCTCTCTCTCCCTCCCTCCCTCCCCCTCTCCCTCTCTCCCCCCTCCCTCCCCCTAGATTTTTCTCTCCTTTCTCTCCCTCTCTTTCGCTCTCTTCCTCTCTCTCCCTCTCTCCTTCCCTCCCTCTCTCTCTTTTTCCCTCCCTCTCTCTCCCTCTCTTTCTCTCTTTCTCCTCCCTCTCTCCCTCTCCTCCTCTTTCCCTCTCTCTCCCTCTCTTTCTCCTCCCTCTCTCCCTCTCCTCCTCTTTCCCTCTCTCTCCCTCTCTTTCTCCTCCCTCTCTCCCTCTCCTCCTCTTTCCCTCTCTCTCCCTCTCTTTCTCCTCCCTCTCTCCCTCTCCTCCTCTTTCCCTCTGTCTCCCTCTCTCCTTCCTCCTCCTTTGGCCTCCTTAGAGCCTTTGCCAGTTCCTGGTATTCCTAAGTGTGAACCCTTGAGTTGTTCTGCCACGTAGTTGCTAGGAACTCTCTCCTAGGACCCTCAAGTGGAGCCCTGGGTCCTGGTCTGTCCCCTGACCCCAGACTTCTTCTGTGTCTTTGGCCAGTTCCCCTCTGTTGTTAGTATTTGTCCTGTGCACTATCTTCAGCTTCCAACAAGAGTGGACATCGTGCCACGCTTTCTGAATTGAGAGCTCCCCAGATTTGAAGGGATTTGGCCAGGAGTGGGAAGAATCTGTTCAGAACAATGCCCACCCTTAGGGGAGGGCTCAAGAAAGATTTCCCCTCTCCCTTAGCCTTATGGGGTTTCTGGAGGAGCTGCCTAGGAGCTCTCCCAAAGCGGGGGAGACCATGTGGCCCTCAGGTTCAGAGCTGTAGGAGGTGATGACCATCGCTTGTGGGCAAGAAATGGGCACACCACCGAGTGATGTTTCTGGACCTGGACCTTCAGTCAATACGGACAGTCCGGCTCAGGAGAAAGCAGAAGCTCGGTTCCTTTGGCTCACTCAGTGGCCCCCCAAGTCCCAGGCCCTCATCACCTCACCTTGACTTTGGCAGTGGCCCATTCCTTGCCTCCCTCCCCACTCTGGTCCAAAGGGATTTATTTTAAGTAGAGGTCCCTTCTACTTGATTCACTCAGTGGCTCCCAATTGCCTCTAGGATAAAATATGAACCCTGCTTAGCCTTTTTAAACCCCTACTTTCCAGTCTGAAATCAATACTAAGTATTAGTTCCAAGGCAGAAGAGTAGTAAAGGCTAGGCAATGGGTGTTAAATGACTCACACATCCAGGGTCACACAGCTAGAAAGTATCAGAGGTCAGATTTGAACCCAGGACCTCCTGCCTAGAGATTGCTCTCAATCCACTGAGCCATCTAACTGCCCCTCTCTTTAGGTTTTAAAACTCTATACAACCTGGCCCCAGTTTAATCTTCCCAGCCGCTCTGGACATCACAGCTCCATTCCATCCCAAAGAACCTTCTCTCTCTCCTTCGCAGATGCCCTCCATCTCCCATTTCTCTACTTTTGAACTGGCCATTCTCTGTCTCTAGAATACACTCCCTCCCTCTCTTCCTTCAAGACCACAGCTCCCCTCCCCAACTGCCTCCGGACGCTCAGCCACACACTTGTGAAATCCTAGAGAAAGGGGATTGGTTCCTTCTTGGTACATGGGTGCACAGTGCCTGGCACATAGTAGGTGCTCAATAAATTCTTGTTGATTGATTGGTCCCACTTGTGGAACTTAACTCGGTGAGGGACCTTGGCCAAGTCTCTTTCCTCCTGATGGACCTTAGTGTCCTCCTCTGTGGGATGAGGGAGTGGGGACGGAGGCTAGCAGAGCTGATGCTGTTCTAAACCCTCCAAGATCAAGAAAATAATGTAGGAAACCCGACTCTTCTGCAGTGCTCCTCAGCTCCCCCAGAGCCCGGCATACGGTTCTGTTTATGTTGGGAGAATAGATCTTTGAACGTGCCAAAGGAGAGGGGGATGGGGAGGCAAAAAAGGAGGGAGAGAGAGACAGAGGGGGAAAGAGAGGCACGAAGGGAGGGAGACAGGGGAGAAGAGAGAGAAAGGAGGGAGAGAAGAAGAGGGGAGGGGAAAAGGAAGACAAAGGAAGAGAGGGAGGAGAGGAGAGTCTGAGAGAGCCTGAAGGAGAGGCAGAGAGGGAAGCAGAAAAACAGGGAGGACAGAGAGGAAGAGAGGAAGGGAGGATGGAGAGAGACAGAAGGAGGGGAGGTGAAGAGAGAGAAGGGGAAGGAGGCAGGTGGAGATGTGGCCCATGGAAAGCAGGGGGAGTCTCACAGTGGCAGGAAGGCATAGAGTGGACTTGGACCATCTCTGTCCTTTTCCCAAGCATCCTTTCTCCCTCTCCTCTCCCCCATGCTACCCAAGGGTTGGACTCTGACTTTGGAAATGAAAAGGGCAACCCCCATGGGCCATGATCCTTCCTGTCTCTGATGGAGCCTTGACCCACTGCATTCCTCTAGTACATAGTAGGTGCTTAATCAGTGGTTATTGATTACTTTTTTTCTAGGACCAAAGACCAAATTTGGTCATGGCCTTTAATCAGGTTTAACTGCCTCTAAAAAGTCATTTCAATAGGTAGAGCCGGTCTCGAGCCAGGAGGACCTGGGTTCAAGTCTCACCTCTCATACGTATAAACTAGCTGAGAAAGTGTTCTATAGCAGACAGAAAGTTACTTTAGGAGGACCCGGGTTCAAATCCCATCTCAAAGTCCTGCTGGGTTACATGTTGGAGGGCCATTCCCTTGGCTTCTCACTCTTCCAGGCAGCTCAGTAAAACCCCAAGTTTTAGAACCTTCACTAGGAAGAGAGTTCCTAGTGGCCCTGAACAAGTCATTTAAATTCTAAATGAGGGGGTTGGGCAGGATGGTCCCCGAGACTGAGCCTTCTCTTCTCTAACCTAAGCATTCCCAGTTCCTTCAATCATTCTTCATTACACCAGTCCAGTCATTTCTTCCTAATATGAATGTCCAGAGCTGAACACGACACTCAAATATGGCATGTCCGGGGCAGAGAAGCATCGATCTCTCCCTTCTCAATCCCAGGCTCTCTCCCTCTCTGGCTAGAATGTAATCTCCAAGATTAAGGATTGTTTCATTCTTTGTCTTTATCCCCAGCACCTAGTAGGCGCTTCACAAATAAATGCCTACCAATTAATGATAGACGTCACCTTAGAGGTCTTCTTCCCCAGCACTCGTGTTTAATAAGAGGAAATTGAAGGCCGGAGAAGCTGCAGAAGAGTCAAGATTTAGACTAAGAGGGTCACTGATTCCAAAATCTATGTCTTTCCACTTTACCTTGGGAACTTTCTTAGCTACCTACCCTATCAGGTAGCTGGCCCAGATTGAGCTTGTGATCCACTGAAAACCCCAGATCAATCTCTCTCTCTCTCTCTCTCTCTCTCTCTCTCTCTCTCTCTCTCTCTCTCTCTCTGTCTCTCTCACTCTCTCTCTCTCTCTCTCTCTCTCTCTCTCTCTCTCAATCTTCCTTCCTCCCTCCCTCCCTTCCCTCCTTCCTCCCTTCCCTCCTTCCTCCCTTCCCTCCTTCCTCCCTTCCTTCCCTCCTTCCTCCCTTCCATCCTTTCCTTCCTTCCTTCCTTCCTTCCTTCCTTCCTTATTTCTTCCTTCCTCCTTCCCTCCTACCCTCTTTCCTTCCTGCCTGCCTTCCTTCCTCCCTCCCTCCCTTCCTTCCTTCCCTCTGTCCCTTCCTTCTCTTCTTCCTTCCTTCCCTCCTTCCTTCCTTCTTTCCTTCCTTCCTTCCTTCCTTCTTCCTTCCTTCCTTCCTTCCTTCCTCCCTCCCTCCCTCCCTTCCTTCCCTCTGTCCCTTCCTTCTCTTCTTCTTTCCTTCCCTCCTTCCTTCCTTCCTCCCTCCCTCTGTCCCTTCCTTCCTCCCTCCCTTCCTCCCTTCCTCCCTTCCACCCTTCTTTCCTTCCTCCCTTCCTCCCTTCCTTCCTTCCTTCCTTCCTTCCTTCCTTCCTTCCTTCCTTCCTCCCTTCCTCCCTTCCTCCCTTCCTTCCTCCCTTCCTCCCTTCCTCCCTTCCTCCCTTCCTCCCTTCCTCCCTTCCTTCCTTCCTTCCTTCCCTCCTTCCTTCCTTCCTTCCTTCCTTCCTTCCATCCTTTCCTTCCCTTCCTATCTTAGTAACAGCTACTAAAACAGAAGAGCAAAGTCTAAGCAAACGGAGTTAAGTGACTTGCCCAGGCCCACACGGTTTGGAGGCATCTTGAGACCCGGTTTGAACTCAAAGCCTCCCCCCTCTAGGCCTGACTCCCACCCCACGCCACTACAACCCAGATCGTTTTCCAAGGAAGCAGGTGTCTAGCTTTGCGGGCTCCTGTGCCGTTCGTTGCCCCGAGGGCTGAGCTTGCGGAGTCAGGAAGGTGGGCAGGAAGCTTTGGGGCCTTTGCTCTTGTGGCTGGCCGAGTGTTTGGGAGCGTGGAATCTCCCAGGAGGCCTGGCACATCCCAGCGGCAGGGCCAGAGGATGGTGGAGGACGTCGGTGCCTCCTCGAGGGGCTGCCAGACCGATGTCGCTCCTTGGATGGGGATGCCAGCTCGGACCCAGCTGGGGGGCAGCTTGCTGTGGTCACGGCCCCCCGAGCGGAACGTCGGGGTTCAGTGTCCCCCCACCCCCGCTCAGTGGCTGTGTGGCTCTCAGCAAGTGGCTTAACCTTCCTGAGGTTAAGTGACTCACGAACGGAGGCTGTCCTGGAACCTGCCGCACAGGTTGGTTGGGTTCCCGTCCGTCCGGTGTGGAGAGCAGCGCTTGGGAATTCCAGCTGCTGGCAAGCTCGGCCCCATTTCGGGCGCTGGAAGAGTTTCTTTCCAGCTCTGGAAATGGCCTCCTCCTCGCAGTTGTCTGGATGTCGTCCTGGATGTTTCCCGGCTCTCCTTCGCCCCCGTTTTCTCACCTACCCTCAAGAGCCCCCCAAGAAGTGGAAAGGCTGGGCCTGCTGCTCCCCTCCACGCTGGTCCGTCGGGGCCGCGCCGTCGGGGGTCCCCCAGGTCCCCGCGGCTTGTTTCCGCCCGATGGTGCCTCTCGGGGTAACTGACGATCAGTCGTCCCTAGAGGAGGAAACACTTGGGTGGCGCCACCTCCGGCCCCCCCCATCCCCCAGCTTCCACCTGAGCGTCAAGTCAGGAAAAGCTGCAAACGAAGAGCTGGGAGAGCGCTCGAAGGCCGTCTAGTCCCGCCGTGTCACTGAACAGGAGAGGAAACAGGCCGCAGAAATCACACGCCTCGCCCAGAATCACACAGGTCCAATTGGGAAAAACCGACCCGTGCTGGAACCCCGCCGTCCTGAGTTCCAATCCTGCTCACTCTCCGTCCTCCTGAGCCGGTTGTTCCACTTTGCTCCTCTTAAATGAAGAAAGAGCTCTACGGCTGCGATCCTGAGCCGCACCAGCATTTGAACCCAGGATCCCCCAACTCTCCATCCAGCGCATCTTCTTCCAAACCCAGTGACGTCCCCCTAGAGGAGGCTGCCGGGGCCTGCTGGCGTGCGATAAACCCTCCCCTTCTATCTTCAAGTCGGCACTGAGCTCCATTCTAAACTAGAAGCATGCGAAGGGCTCTGCCGCTGAAGTGAAGTGACTTGCCCAAGGTCACCCCGTTAGACTTTTAGCCCAGGTCCTCCAGACCCAGGGCTCTCTCCCCGGGCTACCCGCCCGACCAGCCTCCGGGAACGGCCGTCATTCAGTCGCTTTTTGGCCCCAATTTAACTTGTACGGCACCGAAGGCCGCGAATGGGGTGACGGCTGTGGCGATGTTCGTGCCTCTGGGCCCCCCCCATGTTGTGGGGATTTCCCTCCTCATTCCCACGCCCTGCGCTGCTTGGACTTGCCCCGCGGCACCGACAGCCCGACCTTCCTGGAAACTCCATGTGCGGCTCCGGAGCCGGCCCAAGCCCTGCGCCTGGCACCGCCCTGGTGCCTTACCGGACTGGGAAAGCTCCGCTCCAGAACCGCTTCTCCGGGCCCTCAGCCCGATGCCAGGCGGCCAGGAGCAGAGCCCATCTGGGCAGAGAGCTGCTGTGTCTGTTCCCCGCCGTCCCGCTCTCCGTCGAGGCTGAGCACTAAGCTTAAGTGACTTGCCCAGGGTCACCCCAGCCAAGAGGAGTCCGAACCCGGGACCCGGCTCCAAGCCGCTGCTGCCCCAGTGACATTTTTAACATCCCGATTTCACTGAATCAAATGGAGCTGATGAAGCGAGGGGCCCCCTTGCACCCGAGAGAGTCGTGGGGAGCTGGAGGACCCAGAGGCCCCCCCCTCACCCTGGGCCCGGAAGAGGCCTCAGGGCGGGGCCCGCTTCTGGCTAGGAAGCCTTTGGCCCTTCTCCGAGAATCCCAAAGGATTCTGCGCTAGTTAAGAGGAGACTTTCCATTCCTGAGCCGAGATTGGGAAGGCCCCAGAGACCCTGCGGAGGCCTGGCCCGGGAGGGCGTCCCACGAGCGGAGCCGGGGGCTTGGCTGGGGAGGAATGCTGGAGCGGCAGCGGGGCCGGATCCCCTAACAACTTCCAGATTCCCGGCCGGAGCCCACAAGGCCAGCCAGGGGTGGGCGGGTCCAGGACTCCCAGGGGACCCTCTTTGGCACGCGCTGTGGTCTCCTTGGTTTTCCATTTCTCAAATGAGATTGTACGTATCATGCTATATAAATTATTGTTTATTATTACTATACTTTATTATTTTTATTCTTATCGTTTTATTATAATTTGTCGTTTATTATTTTTAAGTCTATTGTTTATTTTATTATTTTATCATTTTTATTCTATTTTCTTTATTATCATTTTATTATATTTTATTGTTTATTATTTTGTCTATTTGTTGTTTATTATATTTTATTTTATCATTTTTCTATTTTCTTTATTATTGTTTTATTATATTTTATATTTTATTATTTTAAAGTCTATTTATTGTTTATTATTTTATTTTATTATTTTATCATTTTTCTATTTGATTCACTATTATTTTATTATATTTCTATATTATTATATTTTATATATTGTATTTTATTGTTTTATTATATTATATTTTTATAATATTTTATAATATTTATTTTTCAAGTCTACTGTTTATTATTATATTTTATTATTTTATCATTTTTATTCTATTTTCTTTATTATTGTTTTATTCTATTTTATTGTTTATTATTTTTAAGTCTATTGTTTATTATTATATTTTGATATTTTATTGCTTTTATTCTATTTTTTGTTTTATTATATTTTATCATTTATTCTTTTCAAGTCTATTTATTGTTTATTATATTTTATTATTTTATCATTTTTATTCTATTTTCTTTATTATTGTTTTATTATATTTTATTGTTTATTATTTTTAAGTGTATTGTTTATTATTATATTTTGTTATTTTATTGTTTTTATTCTATTTTATCATTTATTCTTTTCAAGTCTATTGTTTATTATTATATTTTATTATTTTATCATTATTATTCTATTTTCTTTATTATCATTTTATATTTTATCATTTATTATTTTAAAGTATTTATTGTTTATTGTTATATTTTATTGCTTTTATTCTGTTTTATTTATTGTTTTATTCTATTTTATTGTTTATTATCATTATTACATAGTTTTAATATTTTAAAACTCTTACCTTCCATCTTAGCATCAGAAGAGTAAGAGCCAGACAAGAGGGGTTAAGTGATCTGCCCAGCGTCACGCAGCCAAGAAATGTCTAAGGCCAGATTTGGGCCCCTAGCGAGGCCTGCTTCTCTCCCCGCCTTGCCTCCTCGTCGCCCCAAGCATTAATACAGTTATACTAGAATATAGAATACTATTCCTATTCTCTTGCACCATTGATCACCGATGAATCCAAGTCTTGGTTTCTCCTCCAGGAAGCGAGGCCAGGGCTTGGGGCTAGGATCCAGCCTCTGAGCCCCTCTTCTGGGGGACAGCTCGTATGTGGGTGGAGGATGGGGCTGGGATCTTATAACTGCCTTTCCTGCTTTCTCTACCCCTTTTCCCACCTCTGTCTGTTTGCTCTTCGGGGGAGTGTTAGGCCTTGGAAGAAGCCGGCCTTTGGAATGGGTTCAAGATTCATTTTTAAAAAGCAATTGTGAAGAGGGGGGTTGTCGTAGTGGGGCCAGCAGAAGACCCGAGTTCAAATATGACCTCAGACACTAGGCGTGTGACCCTGGGCAAGTCACTGAGCTGTTTTCTCATCTGTAAAATGAGCCAGAGAAGAAGGCAGCGACCCTCTCCATTATCCTTGCCAAGAAAATCCCAATGGGGTCATGAAGAGCCATGATCAGAACCTCTGCAGCCCTAAAAGGGACTTTGGAGGTCTTCATTTTTGAGGGGAGGAAATTGAGGCCCCAAACAGGATTCTGGAGGTCTTCATTTTTGAGGGGAGGAAACTGAGGCCCTAAAAGGGATTTTGGAGGCCTTCATTTTTTAGGGAAGGAAACTGAGGCTCTAAAAGGGACTCTGGAGTCCTTCATTTTTCAGGAGAGGAAACTGAGGCCCCAAAAGAATGGCCACAGTCATTTAGCGTTAGAGGCTGGGTTACAGGCCAGACTTTGCACAGGAATTAGAATGAAGAATCCAAGAAAAGCCGTGTGCACTAAGCCTAGAGAGCTCAGTGAGAGCAAGCCAGGTTGTGGCCGGCCTTGAATGCCAGACAGAGCATTTTCTCCAGAGGGAGCTGTGGAAGATTTCTGAGTGGCCATCACTGGTCTGATCTGTATTTGTGGATTACCTGTCCTGTACGTGTTGAGTAAGAACTCTTCAAGGGTTGGTGTGGATACTTCAGCTAGAGGCAGCCCTTTGGAAGCCTCCATGACCTCCAGGGCTGGGGCCTGGCCCAAAGCTTGCTCAGGGCAGTGAGCCTGGTTTCTGTCCCTCCTGTCCAACGGGCTCCTGGGGGCCTCCTCCCCCTCATCCTCCAGATGGCCAGGTCAGCACCACCTAGATGGGGGCAATGTTTGATAATGAGGATACACGCGCCCTGGGTTCCAATCTGAACTTGCCTGGTCAGTGGTTGCCAAGCACTGGCTGCTTTTCAGTGGGGGAAGGATAAATATTAACCACCGTGAAGCCAGCCTTCATGAGAGGCCATCAGTGGGTGATTCCATCCCCCTCTGCCTTCCAGGGACCTCCTTAGACCCTCGCTTTCTTCCAGGACGCCTCACGCCCATCCCACCCTACCAGAGTCAGTTCTCTTTTATTTCTCAAAGACATTTTGTCTCATTTCTTTTACGTCTTCTATTACTGGGTGCTGTTCTGCCAGAAACCCTTCTTTTCTCTCTTCATAAAGGCATTAAAGGCTTGGGAGGCTGTGATGGAAATGCGAGTCTGCCCAGCATACAATCTGGGTTTGTGGATTGACTGAAGCAAGAGTTGGAAGGTGTAGGTTCAAATCCTGCCTGATCTACTTAACTCCCGGGACCTTTCCTTCTCTGAATTTGTTTCCTCTTCTGGAAATTGAAGGGTTGGATAAGATGAACCCTAAAATTCCTTCCAGATCTATGATCCAACCAAAAAATTCACCCTTTAGCTCTAGAATTCTTCTCTTGCAAAAAGTATCTGGGTTCATAGGACTTAGTGCCTGGAAAGGGAGTTCATTTTCCTTTAATTAAAGGTCTAAAGGGCAACTAAGAGCCTTGAGATGAGAGGTCCTGAGTTCAAATCTGGCCTCAGATACTTCCTTGCTGTGTAATCCTGGGCAAGTCACTTAACCCCCCATTGCCTAGCTCTTACTGCTCTTCTGCCTTGGAACCAAAACCCAGTATTGATCCTAAGATGAAATGTAAGGGTTGGAAAAAAAAATTAAAAGTCTGATTCAGCTCCTTCCTCTTGCCGAGTAGGAACCTAAGGCCTAAAAATGGGAAAAGGCCCTTCCTTGGGAACACAGCTAGTGAAGAGCAAAAGGCAGGATTCAAACTCAAGACTTCTGATCTCAAAACTGTGATGCATTAGTAAGATGAGGGGATTGGGCTAGGTGTCCTCTAAGATCCTATCCAGCTCTCAGTCAATGAGCCTGTGATTCTCCCCAATCATATATAGGCGTAACTGAAGCCTCTATCCTGGACCTATCTTTCTCCTTCTCCCTATGCCAATAAAATCACAGGCTGGTCCAAAAAAAAAATTATCATCATATCCAGTCAATCTGAACTACTCTTCCTTCCCAAAATCTGTTCCTCGTTTTTTTGCTCCTGTTCCCTGGTTCACACTGTTTCCCCTCCTGGGAATGCTTTCCCATCTTCGTGTTTGCTAAAATCATAACCATCCTTCAAGACTCAGCCCAAATAACCACTTCCTTCATGAAGTCTTCTTGGATAACTTCCTTTTTCATTTGTGCTCCTGGGTAGCGCTTACATTCCTCTTTATGTTGTAACCATTTGTGAATACTTCGTATGTCCTCAGCTAAAAGATAAGCTCCTCAGGGCAGGGAAGTCTTCTTCATCTCTCGCTTCCCTTTTTTGTGTTGGGTGAATGAACCTCGTAAGTGGGCTGCCTCATGCTAGTTCACCATCCTTCTGGCCATTCACACCGTTTTCTCTATTTACACATGAGCTATGCTCTTCCATATCACATTACTCTCCTCTGTGAAGGCTGAAACTCTGATAGCCCAAGTGTTGTCCTCCCACAGATGGAGCAAAGGAGCCCCCTCGACCAGGTTCTGTCCTCTGGCATCTCCCAATATGTGCCCTGAGCCCATGCCCTTCACTTTCTATTCTTATACAGGATGCTACAGTCAGCTGATCGAGGGAGGGAACAGAGACCCTTTCTTCTGACTCAGTGGGGACAGGGATGATGGATGACAGACTAATAGAGTGGCAGGAGAGTATAGTGCCTAAAGTTGGGGGAAACCCAGGTGGGAAACCCATCTCTAGCCCTCTGTAGAAGGGTGTGCTGGTAAATGTTTAACAGTTGGCTTATGGGAGTCAGGATGTTCAGTGTCATCACCTTTAAATTTAATCTGCTTTATTCATATTTTCTTCATTACTTTTCTTTTTTTTTTACTTTTTAAACATTATTTTATTTGGTTATTTACAAACATTATTCATTGGAAACAATGATCATTATCTTTTCCTCCCCCCACCCCCCTTCATTACTTTTCTAAGTCCAGACAATCAACCACCACAACAAAAATACATCAAGTCCTGATTTGTAGCATTTGCTGATTTCTGAAATGCAAATCAAATTAATTTCCCAAAGTGATTACCTGTCCTTTTTTTTCTTTTTCTTTTTTAAACACTCCGCTTCTGGCTTAGAATCAATACTGTGTATTGGTTACAAGACAGAAGAGTGGCATGGGTTAGACAATTGGAGTTAAGTGACTTATTCAGGGTCACACAATTAGGACGTGTCTGAAGCCAAATTTGAACCCAAGACCTCCCATCTCTAGGCCTGGTTTTCAGTACAATGAGCCACCATTTTTAAGAGAAGAAAAATTCAACCTGTTCCACTTTGGGACAGTTTTAATTGTTAGAATGTTTTCCTAAGACAGGCAGTGAATTAGCAGATAAATAAGCAGTTTCTGAACTAGGATAGTCTGAGGTTAAGCTGTTGTGTGGTCCTGGGCAAGTCATTGACTCAATATTCTAGGGGACCTCTTGAGACTGAGTGCCCACAGATCTATCATTCCTTAAACTGATGATGTCCAAGCCCTGTGCATAGAAATATTTAAAGATAGACAGACCCTGCCCTCAAGGAGCTTACATTCTAAGTGGGAGGAGACAAAATGCATCCAAGGAGGAATTAAAAAGCTAGAGGAGGGGAGAAGAAAGTCTCCAATCAATAAAAAATAAGAGGGGGAAGGTAGACCAAACCAAGGCCATCCAATTTTTCCACTTGTGGAGTCCATGATCAAAATTCCAAATATGTAGGGGTGCTGTGAGTATCTTATCAATAAGTGGTGATAGGGGGCAGCAAGGTGGTTCAGTGTATAAAGCCAGGCCTAGAGACAAGAGGTCTTAGGTTCAGATACTTCCTAGCTGTGTGACCCTGGGCAAGTCACTTAACTCCCATTGCCTTTATCACTCCTCTGCCTTGGAACCAATATAGAGTAGTGATTCTAAGATGGAAGGTGGGGGTTAAAAAAAAAGAGATGGGAACATATTGCTTATTAGCAACCCCAAAATCAGAATGTTTAACAATAAAAAATAAAAGCTGTCCTAAAATCGTTTAAAGAACGTAGTTGTATAAAAAAGCATGGCTATAGGTCTAGAGTGAAACATTGATCATTATTGACCAGTGACTTGAGGATACTGGCTGGTGTTTAGCCAACTTTATAGTTCTTGAGCTGGGGCTCATTGAATCTCTTGTTGGCAGATGGATGGATGGATGGATGGATGGATGGATGGATGGATGGATGGATGGGTGGATGGGTGGATGGATGGATGGATGGATGGATGGATGGATGGATGGATGGAGAGATGGATGGAGAGATGGAGAGATGAACAGGTGCTCTTTGATCTGGAAAGTAGCAGATAACAGCCACTTATATTTATTGCCCATGGTTCTTTCTCTGGCAGAAATCCTCCACCAGCCACCTTTGCTTGCCTCAGGTGCAAGGTGAGAATGAAAATAAGACATTTCCCGATGAGGGCCCCGGGTGAGTCATCACTCTAATTTTTGAGTAACTGTTAGTACCAGGATGGGAGACTTCCAGGCCTAGGGAGCTGTTGGTGCTAATGACTGCAAGATGTCTGCTGGATCTGCAGCATCTACCTTTCTCTCTAGATCTATGTTGCTGCTTCTGGTGACCCATCTCTCCTTCCCCCAAATCATTGGTGGCCTTAGGCAATTGACTGAGCCCTCTGACTCCTGGATAGGAGTAGGAGGGACGCTCTTGATTCCTACATCTCTAAACTCAGTGTCTGTGACCTCGGGGACTCCTGCCTCCCATCCCTGGACTCCCCTCTTCTGTCCTCATTGAATCCACCATTTCCTCAAGCCTCAGCTGTAGCCTTGGCTGACGTTGTCTCCCACTCCCCACCGTGATCTTTGACTGAACCCTTGGAGGACTTGGTACTTCTCGGACCCTTCTCTGGGACTCGGAATGTTTTTAAGTGCACCCAAAGAAATCCACAGGATTGCTGAAGAGAAGCCAGTTCTATTGAGAGCCAGTTACCCAAATGGAAAACAAGTTCAGGGCCCCCAGGTTAGTGCATCTCAGTGTTGACAGGGTCTCGGAGATCAGAAAGTTCATTTTCCATCAGGAAAGAGGACACAGACCAGCAGAGACCCAAGAATACCTCCAGAGAAAACCATTCACAAGCCTCTGCTACTGGATGGGAGAAGAAGACTTCAGGCTTCCTGGAATGATTGGAATCTTCATGGGGTTAGTGACTAAGAATTTCTGCCAGAGAGGCACTTCCAGAGAGTAGGGAGGGGAGAGGACTGGCCTGAAGGAGGGCAGGAGAATAGAGAGCTTCCCAGGTAAGAAACACAGACAAGGTTGTTTCAAAGCATGGAGGCCAATAATATGCCTTTCCAAGCTCATTGGATCATACCTTTAGAGGTAGAAGAGACCTTAGAGGCCACCTCAGTCCCCTTACCCTTTTTTTTTAACTCTTACTTTCTATCTGGAATCAATACAGGGTCACACAACTAGGGAGTGTCTGAGGCCAGATTTGATCCCAGGACCTCCTGGCTCTGGTCCTGGCTCTGAATCTGCTGAGCCACCCAGCTGCCCCCTTCCTTTGCCATGTACCATACCACCTCCCCACCCAAGAAATTATCCTCCCTCGTAGTCAAGTGGGAAAGCATTTGTTAGATGCACACCATGGCTATGGGTTAGAAATTCAGAAAAAGACCAAAGACAACCCCTGCTCTCAAGGAGCTCCCAGTCTGATGGGAAAGACACTATCCAATCCGATAAAGATTTAGTAAGTGCCCATGGTGTTCCAGCCACTGGGAATACACACATGCACACACACATGCATGTAAACATAGATGGAGAATCTACCCTCCACAAATTTACAATCTAAAAGGAAAGACAACACACCCAAGAAGGCAGGAGGTTGGGATGGGGAGACACCAGGGGATATTCCAGGAAGAGCAGCAGATGCAGAGGAGAGATCTGAGAGTAATTCCTGCCCCCTAGAAAGGAAGACATTGGGGAGCTTTGAATTCTGCTCTCTAGCTCTCCAAATTGAGGGGAGGGGAAACTGCCATACAAGAGGGTGCAGTCATAGAGCTTTAGCTAACAAAGTGGTGATGAGATCAGAAGTGATGAGCTTAACCTGGGAGGAGTGTCTTGTTCCTTAGAGTTGAAACCAGACTGGGCAGCAGACACAAAGTGGAGTCATTGTACAAACAACTGTATAAACTAGAGACAGCTAGATGGGTCATTGTATGTCAGAATCAGAAAGACCTGAATTCAAATTGGGCCTCAGACACTTATTAGCCATATGGCCCTGGGCAAGTCACTTAACCTTAACCCCCTGGAAAAGGAAATAGCCAACCACTCCAGCATCTTCCAAGAAAACCTCATAAACAGTACTGGCATGACATGGTCCACAGACTATGAAAGAATTGCACATGACTAAACATGTACAAACAAGATATAGATTGGATAAATTTGAGATAATCAACAGATAGAAGGCACTCAAATGGGATCCAGAAAGACATTTTGTAGACAGTGAAGTTTCAGCTGAGACTAGAAGGAAGCCAGGAGGTAGAGAAGAGGAAGGAGAAAGCTTTATAGATTTGTCCAAGTAATAATAGCTCCCTGATGACTTTGAATGGGAATAAAAGGAGTCTATATATTCCTCAGCTGTTCATGGCACGATTACAAGATCAACCTTGTAGTAGTCCTTTTTTTTTTAAACCCTTACCTTCCATCTTAGAATCAATACTAGGTATTGGTTCTAAGACAGAAGAGTGGTAAGGTCTAGGCAATGGGGGTTAAGTGACTTGCCCAGGATCACACAGCTAGGAAGTGCCTGAGATCAGATTTGAACCCAGGACCTCCCATCTCTGGGTCTGACTCTCAATCCACTGAGCCACCCAACTTCCCCCTTGTATTAGTCTTTAAAATCCAGCAACAAGCTTGTTTCTGGACATCTAGGGTCTGACTTTCCATAACAAGAGGGCACATTATTCTTCCTAAATTTTTCCATATTCCTTTTTGGTTTAGACTTAGAGCTAAAAGGTGAGGTACCTTAGAGATGAGTCAGTCCAACCACTCCATTTTTTGACAGAGGAGGAAACGGGACTCAAAGAATGAAGCACCCAGCCTAACAAAAGCAGTCAGTTCTAATCTCTTTTTCTGAAACGAAAATGGAGTAAGGAGAATATTCCCCACTTCTTTTGCTTCCTCCTGGAAATACTTATAGCTTCTCCAAGGGAACCTTAGTCAAAGCTAGTAGGGTTTCCCTTCCCAGAGAGGAGCGTGCCAGGACCTGAAATGAAGATGTCACCTTGATGGGAAGCTCTCCCAGGCCCCTCCCTCGTGCTTTGTCCTGAGCTAGTTTCTTCTTGGGAGTGGAGATAAGGCGATGACAGGAGGAGTTCCTGCCCTCAGGGAACTAACAGTCTAATTGGGCTGAGGAACCGTTGACAGAAGGAACACCTGATTCCAGATGGTACCTGCCAGGGGCTAAAATTAGGACTGAACTGAGCTCAGACTGGGAAAAAGATCCACCAAGATTTAGCTGTTCAGAGCCAGGCTACGTGTAGGACAGAAGAACTCGAGCTGGGTTTTTTAGGATGGAAAGAACATGAGTAGAAATCGAGTCCAGATCCAAGAGAGGCCACCGCAAGAACAAAGGCAGAAACTCAGGGGTCCCAACTCAGGTTTCCATCCTTTTATAAGGGTTACAAAGTACTCTCCCAGATCAGTCGAGATTATATCTTTAAGCTCTACCAACCTTAAAGGCCTTTGGTTATTGTTCGTTGTTCCCGACTGTCCAATGAGGGCGTTGATTCAGATGTTATCCTCTCCGCTTTATAGATAACCAACCCGAAACTCAGAAATTCAGTGACTTTTCCAAGGTTACCCCATAGTCACCGCAGTAGCTAAATGTTGGAGCTACGTGTTGAACCTGGAGCTTCTTGGCTCTAAGGCCTGTGTTCCTTCCCAGCCAGAGGGGACAGAAGATGGTCGTGAGAGATGGCCTCCTTAGCTCATCCTAGCAGGTGTAAGTGGGCATTCCCTTCCAATCTGCTGTGGTTGGAAAGCCCCACTGGCCTGAATAAGAGGCTGGAATTGACTCTCATCCTCGGGGGAGAGCTTCTTCCTCAACCTTGGGCGTTTGGGCTGTTTGCTGAGCGACACTCGGGGACCTGCAAGGTGTGGAGATTTCAAAGAAAAAACCTCAGTTCAGAAAATCCATGTCTTTGGAGCCAGTGGCCAGAAAAGCAAAGTAGGGGCCTGGCACCGGCATAATAGGAAAGAGGTTAAAGTGTCCCCAGGATCCTTTCGCCTCCCTGGAGCTCTTATTCTAGACGTAAAGATGGATAGATGTTGGGTACTACCAGGGGTCCCTTGGTGGGAGATGTCAGCTCTCCTACCTCCTGTTCTCTTTCTCTCCAAGCCTTGGACCCCAGCTTTCCCTCATTCTCCCCCGCTTCTCTCACTCCATCTCTGCCGATCCTCCTTGCCAAAGCCAGCTCCTCTACGGGAGTCCCGAATCCCATCCCTCCCATCTTCTATGAGTAGGGATTGTTTCCATTTTTTTGTTTGTAGCCCCAGTGCTTGCACATGGTAAATACTTGCTGACTTGAGGCTGGGGGAGAGTTTTCAAGTCCCCGTCTTGACACTAAAACCCAAGAGCGCACCGTCTCCCCGACAAAGGACAAGTTGAAGTTTTTGAGTCCAGGATCTCAGGGGAGGTAGTGCCTCCCAATGGTGAGGCCCAGGAATGCCCCGAGGACCCCATTTTAGGAGTGGGCAGCAGGCAGGAATCAAGAGGGATCCGGGGTCAGTGAGGGGGCTGCCTTGGCTGGAGAAGGGATGAGGAATGAGGTGGGAGAGGGAGAGGGAGGGACTCATGCTGTCTATTTCCATCTCTAAGAGGAACTGATTGGTTTCCCAGGCCTGAACCCTTATGGAGCTCCAAGCTTTGAGCCAATGCTGATGGTGGAGGGCACCCAGGACTCCTCCCCAGCCCCCCCAGTCTGAGCCAGCCCTGGTTTAGGGGCCCTGCAGGAAGCAGAGTTACTCTCCCAAAGACAGCCCCCTCCCCTTCACTCTTTTCCCTCTCGTGCCCCTGATGCTTGTGCCATTTGGACAATGGGAAACACAAGCTTCTCCACCCCAGCAGAGTGAGTGCTAAGGCAGCGAGAAGACCTCCAGGATTTCTCTGCTTGCCTTGCACTCAGCACTGGGCAAAGGAGGCCCTTCCCGGCACTCAGATAGTTGTTTTTCCAATGGATGACTCCACAGTCTGGCATTCAAGGCCCTCCACAGCCTAGCCCCAACCTGCCTTATCTCCCAGCATGCCCAATACTCCGTCCAGCCATACTAGTCTATTCACTGTCCTCGAAACACAACATGAACATTCCTGCCTCTATGACTTGGCTTTTTTTTTCTGCCTAGAAGGCCCTCACTCTTCTCTAACTGCCCTGATCAGCTGTAGCTAGCTCGAGGGAGAAATGCTTTGTCTAAGGTCATACAAGGGATAACAGAGTCAGGATTTGAACTCGCACCCTCAGACTCTGAGCTCTTTCCACCACATCCTACTTAACAGACTCTGTGTTGTTGACATCAGGTGAGAGGCTGCAAAATCCAGTCTTTGCTCAGAATGAACTTTTTATTGATAATAATTAAATCAAATGAGATTTTATTTGTAAAACACTTTGCAAATCCGCCTGTATTCTCGGCATGCTATTTCTAATGGGGTGATTAATAATGCGGCTCCCCACCGGAACACCCAGTCTGGTGAGTTTCTGTAAAGCCCACTTGGATCAATTTCTCTTTCCTCTTCCCTTCCCCAGCTAAGGATGGGCTTTTAAGGGAGGGGAGGAGGGCTGGAGGGAGAAGCAGCTGCTCATTGGTCAAAGGTTTGCCAGTGCTCAACCCTGATTGGCTGCTTCAAGTTATTCTTTCTCCATAGAGGTAATACCCAGCCTGCTGCCATCTAGTGGCAAAGAATATTTAGTGCTGTTTAAAAAAAGAAGCAACTTTGCTGGAGATATTTAATCTTGGAGGAGATGCTTAATGAATATTTGGATGCAACTATTGAGTGCCTATTGTGTGCAGGAGAGAAACTGAGAAAATTTGGAGTAAAAAGACCTGGATTTGAGTCTTGGTTCTACTAATTCTTGTTTCCATGACCCTTAGTAAATCAGCTCACTCTCTGTCTTAGTTTTTCCCTCTGTAGAGTGAAAAGTTAGCCCTGATGGGTTTGAGACCCCAGCCAGCTTCTTCTCTATGGGCCTCAGTTTTGCCCTCTGAAAAATGAGACAGTTGAAGTAGAAGATCTTTGAGATTCTACCTAGCTCCTTTCCTGTTCCTTTATGGGCCTCAGTTTCCACCTCTGGGAAATGAAAAGGTTAAACTAAAGGACCTTTGAGACTCCAGCCAATTCCTTCTTTATGGGGCTTGTTTTTCCCTCTCTGGAAATGAGAAGGTTGAACTAAAGGACCTTTGGGACCCCATCCAACTCCTTCTTTATGGGCCTCAGTTTCCCCCTCTGAAAAATGAGAAGATTGAACCAGAGGACGTCTAGCTCTGTGTTCTAGGATTTTGTAAGACCCGATTCTGTCCTTCTGGAGTCTTATTGTTTACACTGACCTGATATTTTCATCCAGGATAGCCTTTTAAAGTATTCTCCTAGTGTACAGATAAGACTTTGGCACCCATGAATAATTAGGGAATGATAGAGCCCCGTTTGTACATTGAATGCTGAATCAGTGATGAGGTGTGTGAGTGTTTAAGGGTGCTGGGCAGGAAAGATCAGAGAATTACAAAGTTCAAGCTAGAAGGGATCTAAGAAGCTATCTGGGCCTAATGTAGGATTTTACAAAGGAAACAGAGAACCAAGTTGGCCATCAGAATTGAGCAGGGGCCTTGGAGATTGCTTAAACCGACCCCTTTGTGTGGCAAATTAAGAGGTGAAGCCCAGGGAGGTCATTAGATCTAACCTAGACCTCAGAGTCCAGTCCTTAGAGACCATCCAAGCCAACCTCCTCATTTATTGTTGAAGAAACTGAGGCACAGATACAAGTGACTTGTCCAGGACCACACAGCTTACAAGAATCCGAGGCAAGATCTGCACTCACTTCTTTCTGACTGTTCCGTTCTCTATCCAATTGGACACATCAAATGATTTCATTTTAGAGATGAAGAACCTGAATCTTATAGATGCTAAACAGCTTGCCTAGGATTAAGCAGGTAATTAGAGGCAGAGATGGGATTTGAACCCAGGCTATCTGACTCCAATTTTTTTTTTTTTGAGCCCATACCTTCTATCTTGGAATCCATACCAAGTATCAATTCTAAGGCAGAAGAGTGGTAAAGGCTAGGCGATTGGAATACAATGACTTGCCCAGAGTCACACAGCCAGGAAGTGTCTAAGGCCAGATTTAAATCCAGGTCCTCCCTTTTCCAGGCCAGACTGTCCATCCACTGAGACACCTAGCTGCCCCCCAAATTGTTCTTTTTGCTGTGAGTGGCCGAGCTTGAAAGGGTGATGCCCTGACCCTGTAGACTTCATTCAAACCTAGACAGCCTTGGGAAAAATAGAAGGGGGAGCCTTCTCCTGTGCCCCCCTCCTTTGATCTTGCTGAGTCCTGCTTCTCTCGTACACAGTTGATACCTTTAGCCAGATGCCTCCCCTTCCCATCCCTCTGTCCATTCCCACTTGACCCCAGTCTGCCCCAACACTCCAAGGGTCTCTTGAGTGGACCGGTCCCATTTATCTCACACCAAAAGACCTTTAATTAAAACTCAGGCAGCCTGCTTGAAGGAAAAGCAATTAAAAAGGAAGGGCATGAGCGTTGGGGACCTGGGGGGAGGGGGGGCTTTGCATGGACCCTCCCAGGCTGGCCCTCGTTTGCATGAAAATAGAGCGTGCATCTCCAAAATACCTGGCACACCAATGGCACTTAATAAATGCTGATGATCAATTCATTCATTTGGAAATGTTTCCCTTTGTAGCCAGCCTTAAAGCTTACAGGAATTCCAACCTCCTTGTTTTACACTTGAGGAAGGCAAGACCTAGAGAGGATCATTTGCTCAAGGTCACCCAGTAAGATGACCCTGAGAGTCAAGATTTGAACTTGGGTCTTTTGACTCCAAAGTCACCTCTCAGTGCACTAGTCCGGGCTGCCTTCAGAGAAAGCCTCAGCCTTGCTCTCAAGGGGATCTTTGTTGCTGTTGTTTTTCAGCTGTTTCTGCTATGTCTGACTCTTGGTAACCCCATTTGGGGTTTTCTTGGTAAAGATCCTGAAGTGCTTTGCCATTTCCTTCTCCAGCTCATTTTACAGATGAAGAAACTGAGGCCACCAGGGTTCAGTCATTTTCCCAGGGACACACAGCTAGTAAATGTCTGGAGTGGTTTGCCATTTCCTTCTCCAGCTCATTTTACAGATGAAGAAACTGAGGCCACCAGGGTTCAGTGATTTTCCCAGGGACACACAGCTAGTAAATGTCTGGAGTGGTTTGCCATTTCCTTCTCCAGCTCATTTTACAGATGAAGAAACTGAGGCCACCAGGGTTCAGTCAGTTTCCCAGGGACACACAGCTAGTAAATGTCTAGAGTGGTTTGCCATTTCCTTCTCCAGCTCATTTTACAGATGAAGAAACTGAGGCCACCAGGGTTCAGTCAGTTTCCCAGGGACACACAGCTAGTAAATGTCTGGAGTGGTTTGCCATTTCCTTCTCCAGCTCATTTTACAGATGAAGAAACTGAGGCCACCAGGGTTCAGTGATTTTCCCAGGGACACACAGCTAGTAAATGTCTGGAGTGGTTTGCCATTTCCTTCTCCAGCTCATTTTACAGATGAAGAAACGGAGGCAGATAGGATCAAGTGACTTGCCCAGGGTCACACAGCTAGCAAATATCTGGAACAAGATTTGAACTGAGGTCTTCCTGTCTCCAGGCTTATAAAATCTATCAAATGAGACTTGGATTAGATCCAGGATTCCAAACCTTTGAGTGAATTGAAAGAGGGAGACTCAGACCCATCCTTGGGGCAGCACATTTGCATTCTTCATCATCTCCTTTCCTGTGTATTGATAGTGAATAGATAGGGGAAGAGGGGAAGCTGGGAAATGAAGTTCTCCACAATTCTGCTCTTCATGGATACATGTGGGAAGTCTTGGGTCGGTTGGGGTCCTTTTCCTGCTCCTGGGAGGGCGCCTTTGGCCCCTCAGACTATTTTCCTTTGCGTGGCGTCTGTGGCGGGTGGACGGTAGCAGCGAAGCAGAGCCAAGCTCAGCCGTTTCATGTGTGCCGGGATTTCCCCCAAGCCCTGAGTGTAAATCAGAGAGACGTTCCTCAATCAATCGCGGCTCCCTCTGGCTTTGGCTCACCATCTCCACCATGGAGGCTTTATCGTCATTCCGATGGAGCGGCCCTTGGCTGAGGCTGCTGACACTTGCATTTAAGGCTGCTCTCTTTGTCTCTGTTTCAGCTTAGAAAATGAGTCCCAGGAGGGAAGCGGGGGCCGAGCAGGGAGGAGGCTCGGGGAGCCCCGGCTGTGTCTCCTGGGCAGAGCTGGCTCCCTCCTCTGCTCTCTGGGTTTGCTGTGGCGAGGTCGTCTCTCAGCCCCCTTCCCCTCCGATTCGGCCACTTCTCTTAGGCTGGGTCTTGGGAGCTCCAGCCCGATGGCAGGGCCTGCTAGGAAGGATGTGGGGGGGAAGCTGTGCGGGGATGACATCTTTGAGGTGAGCCTGAGAAGGACCAGCAAAAACCTTCTGCAACCAACCCGCAATTTCCGTGAGATTGGAAACTCGCAACAGAAACTCCCTCTGCCACAGGCTACCTACCGTAGTCAGAGTCGCTTGGGGCCCAGAATCTGGATGCTTCCGCAGCAGAACTTGAACTCGGGTCTTCCTAATGAATGAGACTGTCCGCTCCTTGAGGATGGAGACTGTCTTTTGCCTCTTTGTATCCCCAGAGCTTAGCATAGTACCAGGCACGTTGTTGTTCCATCATGTCTGACTCTTGGTGACCCCATTTAGGGTTTTCTTGGCAAAGATACAGGAATGGTTGGCCGGTTCCTTCTTAAGTGGGTTAAGTGACTTGCCCAGGGTCACTCGCCAGTGAGTGCCTGACACATAGTAGGCACTATAGAAATGCTAGCTATTGTTGTTAACCTATTATTGTTGTATCCCTGGTCCTTAGCCCAGTGCCTGGCACATAGAAGGTGCTTAATAAATATTGGTTCTCTTGACTTGGGGCTAGACATTTCCTGTGGCTCCAGATGACTGAGCTAGGACCAGAGAGTAGCAGCTAGCTACAGGGAGATCGTTTTTTTGTCTTGTTTAATTAAACAATCATCTAATCAATAAACATTTAGTAAACTCTTTTATGCCAGGCTGGACTCGGTGCCAAGGAGATAGAGAAAACAATGAGATTGCATTCTAATGGGAGAGATGGATGGATGGATGGACGGACGGACGGATGGATGGATGGAAGGAAGGGTGGATGGGTGGACAGACAGATGATGGATGGATGGATGGATGGAAGGAAGGAAGGATGGAAGGAAGGAAGGATGGATGGACGGACAGACGGACGGACGGATGGATGGATGGATGGATGGAAGGAAGGGTGGATGGGTGGACGGACGGATGATGGATGGATGGATGGATGGATGGAAGGAAGGAAGGATGGAAGGAAGGAAGGACGAATGGATGGAAGGGTGGATGAGTGGACAGATGGATGATGGATGGATGGATGGATGGATGGAAGGAAGGACGGACGGACGGACGGAAGGGTGGATGGGTGGACGGACGGACGGATGGATGATGGATGGATGGACGGATGGATGGATGGACAGACAGAGACAAATGGATGGATACATGGAAAGATAGATGGACAGAGACAAATGGATAGGTAAATAGACAAGACATGGATGGACATATAGATAAGACATAAACAAATGGAGAAAGGGAGGAAAGAAAGGAAAGAAGAAAGAGTGGGGGCAAGGGGGGGAGTAGCCCCAGAGGGGAAGGATCTGGGGGGCCTATGAAAGGCCTCCCAACGGCTGAGTCTTGAAGGGAACCAAGGAAGGAGGCCACCCACCGTAGGCAGAAGTCAGAGGATCAAGGTCATGCCTGGAGGCATCCTATTATAGTCAGAGCCTGGCAGGATTTATTAAGCACCAACTGTGTGCCACCACGTATTGGCTGACCACTGGGGAGACAAAGAGGAGGACAAAATAAAAACAGAAGGACTTGATTCAAATTCTACCTTTGTGACGTTGGATGGGCCCCCTCCTTAGGCCTTCATTCCCTGGTCTATAAGTGAGGGAGGTGGACTAAATGGCTTCTGAAGTCCTTTCCGTATCTAAATCTGATGCCCGGAACATCGAGGGAGCCGAACAGTAGAGTATACACCGAGGAGCCTGGGCAGAGAAGGGCTTTCAGTGCCAGACAGAAGGGCTTTAGAGCAATGGAAGAGGGGCCATTTTGTGAGGGAAGGAGCTCCCCGTCACTTGAGGCACTCGGCTCTTAATTCCTACATTGGTCAACAGTGGAGATTCTTGCCCAAGGATCTCTGAGATGCTTTTAGGAGTTCTGTAAACTGACCATTCTTTCCATCATCATCAATCTCAGTTTCTCTTCATGGCTCTCCCCCAAGTAAACAAAAGCTCTTGGGTGGGGGCTGGGGGTCCTCCTTAATCACCGTTAAGAGTACAGAAGCCCCTTCAAAAAGTTTGATGGCTCCTAGTTTAGAGATTAAGCCAGGACGCCCCCACCCGCCGGGGAGCTCCCTTTCAGGGCTGCCAACCCCTCAATGAGCTCCTCCTAGCCAGACAGATGGACAGAACCAGAAGAGCCCCCCTACTGAGGGCAGCTGTACCCCTGACTTGCCTTGTAGCCAAGTGAGGGTCAAATAAAGAATTATCGGAGGCCCCAGCCTCCTTTTCCAGATTCATTCGGGTTTCCCTCATGCCCGGGCTTTCTTTGTTTTTAAACCTTTAACTTGGAGTCAATACTAAGGATTTACTCTGTAGTCGTAGTAGAAACTAAGGCAGAAGAGCAATAAGGGCTGGACAATGGGAGTTAGATGACTTACCCAGGGTCACCCAGCTAGGAAATGTCTTAAGTTCAGATTGGAACCCAGAACCTCCTGTCTCTAGTCCTGGCTCTCAATCCACTGAGCCACCTAGCTGCCCCCTGAGATCACAGTTGAACCCAGGTCCATCAGACTCCAGCCTGGCTCTCCACTGGGCCACCTAGCGGCCCCAACAACCTTTTTTTTTTAATTATTTCCTAATATATTTTTTTCCTTTGGATGACATGAAAAAACAATTTGTTAACCTTTGTTAAGTTTGAGCCACATTTTCACCCTCCCTCCCTTCCCCTCTTCCTAAGATGATAAATAATCGGATAGAGACTGTACTTGCCCCCATACCCTTTTTATACACATTTGTTTGCATGTTGGGAACTCCTTGAGAGCAGGGATTGGCTTTTCTCTTTCTCCTATTTCCTAGAATTTAGCACAGATCCTGGCACATAGTAGGCACTTTATATAGCATTCACTAACTGAGTCAGCTAGATAGCACAACGAATAGAATTCTAGTCCTGGAATGGAGAAGTCCTGGGTTCAAATGTGACCTTAGACACTTCCTGGCTGGGTGACCCTGACAAGTCACTTCACCCCCATTGCCCTTTGAAAAAAGTCAACTAATTGGGGGGCAGCTGGGTGGCTCAGTGGATGGAGAGCCAGGCCTAGAGACAGGGAGGTCTTGGGTTCAAATTTGGCCTCAGACACTTCCCAGCTGGGTGACCCTGGGCAAGTCACTTGACCCCCATTGCCTAGCCCTTACTGCTCTTCTGCCTTGGAGCCAATACACAGTATTGATTCCAAGAGGGAAGGTCAGGGTTAAAAAATATATTTTTTTGATTAATTTGGCTGACGTACCAAATAAGCGTCGGAGGTGGGACTTGAATCTAGATCTTCCTGAGTCCCCAATTCAGTGCCTTGTGCATGCTTGGAGTATCGGATATTAATTTTTGACTCTACAAGGGTGATGGGCATGATGTCCGGGAATGGAGAATAGCCTTTGTTGAAGGAGCTGGGAATGGGCCAGGGTTGGAAAGAAGATGGCGGACAAGTCAAACACATGGAGAAAATTCCAAGGGCTAAACGCCAAAACTAATGGATCCTCCCTCCCTCCCCCATTGGAGAGAGCTCCTCGAAGGCTGGCATTCACTGCCTGCCGCCTCCCTCTGTATCCCCAGCGCTTGGCACAATGGCTGGCACAGAGTGGATCTATTTTTTTTTAAATAAACCTTTACTTTCTCTCCCAGAATCAAGACTAAGTATTGGCTCTAAGGCAGAAGAATGGTCAGAGCCGGCCAGTTGGGATTCGGCGATTGGCCTGGGCTCATCCAGCTAGACAGTGTCTGAGAGGAATTTGAACCCACATCCTGAGTCCATACCCAGGACTCTCCACTAGGTCCTGCTACCTCTGATGGACACTCAGTAAATGTTGGTGGATTGAGTGTTGGCAAGGTTAGCAGGGAATTTGCGGTGGGCATAAATTGGGCGAGATGGCCTTGAAAGTGCTCCCTAAGACGCCAATCCAGGGATTCCTCCTGCCCAAATGAAGGGATCTGGGAAGGCATCTGATCCAGCCCAGCCATCCCTTTTACAGGGAAGGAAGGTTGAGGCCCAGAGATGAGCTGTGTCAGGATTTGAATGTGGGTCCTCTTTGACTTTGACTCCAGAGCCAGATGTGCAAGGATAGCAGTAATGAATGCAGACATCCAGGACCGCCCCAAGACCAGGGTCAAGACATCTGGGAATTGTCTGCCCCCATCTTTGAATCTTCAGAGATGAGCAGGCTAAACCCAGAAGGTCTTGAGCTCTGTGGCTTCAAGTTGTTGGCTCCAGGGCCCGGCCAATAGAGCTGGGAAGAGCAGGGATCAGAGAGACTAGTCACCCTGTGGCAAGGAAATGCTGAGAACTTGTATAATATTTTCATTACTGGAGGGGCATTTGGGTGACTCAGTGGATTGAGAACCAGGGAGGTCCTGGGTTCAAATCTGGCCTCAGACATTTCTTAGCTGTGTGACCCTGGGCAAGTCCCTTAACCTCCATTACCTGGCCCTGACCGCCCTTCTGCCTTGGAACCAATACCCAGTATAGATTCTAGGATGGAAGGTAAGAGTTTAAAAATAAAGAAATAAATCAAAATACTAATGAACCCATCACATAACATTTTTGTGGGGGAAAAAATCACTATATTTTCTAAAACAAAATTAGTGGGAAGAGTGGCATTGTTTTACATATTTTTGCAAATCTCCCTTAATAGAAGACAGCTGGATTCTCATATCTGCTTCTGCATTCAGACTGTTGTGATATGTTGTTTTGGTTGAAGTATATGAAGAAAATCTGGCTTCACAGAAATATATAATTGGAAAAGAGAGGAGTATTTCAATAGGCAAATAATGGCTTTTTTTAAACCCTTATCTCCTCTCTTAGAATCAGTCCTGTATATCAGTTCCAAGGCAAAAGAGAAGTAAAAGCTAAGCAAGGAGAGTTAAGTGACTTGCCCAGGGTCTCACAGCTGGGAAATGTCCAAGGCCAAATTAGAACCAAGAATCTCCCATCTCTAGACCTGGTTCTCCATCCACAGAGCCACCCAGCTGCCCCAGTTGTGTTTATTTTTTTTAAACCCTTCCACTTCCATCTTCGAATTAGTACTATATATCAATTCCAAGGCAGAAGAGCAGGAAGGGCTAGATAGGCAATGAGGCTCAAGTGACTTGCCTAGGGTCACATAGCTAAGAAGTAGCTAAGGTCAGATTTGAACCCAAGATCTCTCTTCTTCAAGCCTGGCTCTCTAACCACTTTGCAACCTAGCCGCCCCTTCCCGAAGAATATTTTCAAAGAATCGCATAATTAAAGCTGACCCCTTCCCGTCTATCTTGTGGATTTCCCTCAGAATAATGTTTTAAAATGCTTAAAATAGGGAGGATTACAAAGGATCGAAATGCGATTTCCAGATTGGCTTTTATTTCGAGGAACCCAGGTTAAGAACTCTTGAACCAGGGACTGAGACGGGCATCGGTAGATGAGGTTTTAGCCAATATTTGTTTGGGTTTGGGAGTTGAACCCATCCATCCATGGACATCTCAGTGAGCCCTTTCTGCCTAGGCTGCCATTTTTCTAACTATTTTAGATTAGGGGGACCATGGAATACAACTGGTGTGTTCTAGCTTGTCCTGGGAAGGCAACTTTCCCAAGGCAGCCGGCAAATCAGAGATAAAAATGGGGCTTGGAAAGGAAATTCCAAGAGTCGGTTGACTTTCCTGTTTTCCTCTGCATTGGCTGGTCCCTCCTGGCCAGCCTTGAGATGGATTTCCGCAAGCAGGACTCTTGAAGACTTGAGATTCTCAAGCTGGAAGGGACCTTGGAAGCCTGCATTGCTAGGCGTCGCCTTGTCCATGTACCCAGCCTCCACTCCAAAAATCCCGGTGAGAGAGAAATCACCAGGTGATGAGGTGGCCCCTTCCACTGAGGGGACAGTTGTCCTTGCATCAAGTTTAACTTAATCGCTTTACAACTTCCCATTGCTTCCATTCCTACTCTAGGCTTTTTTCAGTTGTGTTCGACCCTTCGAACCCCATTTGGGGTTTTCGTGGCAGAGATACTAGAGTGGTTTGCCATTTCCATCTCCAGCTCATCTGACAGATAAGGAAACTGAGGCCAACAGGGTGAAGGGAATTTGACCAGAGTAACACAGTTAAGCTACTGGAGGACTTTTGCCAATGTCCTTCTTCAACTCTTTTGACAGATGAGAAAATGAAGGCAAACAAGATGTAAAAATAAAAGGCAAACTAGCTTCTCTACTTCTTATCTCTCAACGAATATAACAAGACTTAATTTCTAATATCATCCTTATAAAGGTCCAGTGACTTGCCCAAGGTCACACAACCAGTTAACTGTCTGAGGCTAGATTTGAACTCAGAAAGATGAAATTTCCTAACTCTAGGTCTAGCACTCTGTCCACAATGCTGCCTAGCTGCCCGCCTTACCCTTTTGCCCAGGGAAAAGCCTAGCCTCTCTTCTATTTGACTCTCTTTCAGATCCTCAAAGATGGCTATGCCCCCTTCTAAATTTACTCTTCCGATTAAACATCCCCAAAGCCTTCTGGAAAAACACTCCCAGTGCTCCCCCCATGGTGTGATACGAAGATCTTTCCTCATCCAGATTGCCCTCCTAGACTCCCAGCTTGTCACAGCTAAAATATGGCGCCCCCAACGTAGTCAGACTGGGACAAGGACATCCCCTTGACTGTTGTCTCCTTCTGAGACTCTGCGTTTATCATCATGGAGCCCCCAATGCCATTAGTAGCTTTAACTCAAGTCCCAATGAATAAATGAGTGAATGAATGAGTTTAGTAAGGACTTCTAGGCCAAGCAATCAATCAGGAGATTTATTAAGCACCTACTATGTTCTAGGTATTGTTCTTAGGTCTGTGGATACAAAAAGAAGCAAAAGATACAGTCCCTTCCCTCAGGGAGCTTCCAGTCTAACAGGGGAGACAATGTGTAAAAAGACGCTATATCCGGGAGGAGAGGGAAGTCTAGAACTAAGAGGGCTCGGGGAAGGCTTCCTGTAGAAAGTAGGGTTTTAGTCAGCACTTAAAGGAAGCCAGGGTGGAAGAGGAAGAGCTTTCCAGGCCTGGGGGACAACCAGAGAATTCTCAGAGCTGAGAGATGGAGGGTCTCATAGTTGGAACAGCCAGGAGGTCAGTGTCACCAGATTAAAGAGTATGGATGGGAGAAGCAGGCCAACAAGATTATGTGACTTGCCCAGGGTCACCCAGCAAGGAAGTTTCTGAGGTCAGATTTGAACCCATCTCCATCCACTGAGCTACCTCACTGCCCCTGAGTAGTTTCTTCAAGTAGAGACTGAAAAACTCCTTGTCTAGGGGTCAGCCAAGAGAATTCTCTTCCATCTATGGAATGGAGCAGATACCCACCAAGATCCCTTTCAACTGGGAAATTCTAATTCCTAGGGCAATTGTCACGTGTTACTTTGGTTGAGCCTCACATTCCCCCTAGGAGAAATGATAATATTTCTCTTCTGCAGATGAGAAATCAGGTGACTTGGCTAAGGTCACATAGCAAGTTAGCCAGCAGGTGAGGGAGGGTCAGAGCTTGGCCCGAAGCCCAAATGGAGCCTTCCAGGAGGGCTGACGCTTGAAGGCAACTCCTAGCTAGTTGTTGAAGATGATGCAAATGTCAATAATCGCAGGTCAAGTGCACTCTGGGAGATGAAGGCGGTTGGCAGAGGGAATGAATTCAAAGGCCCTGAACTTTTATTTATTTATTTTGTTAGATCTCTGCTTGATTTCCCTTTGGGGGAGAGAGAGAGAGAGCCCTAACAGCTTGGCAGAAACAGCATTAGGAGGCGAGTTTGTTTTGCCAGAGACCTAGTGTTCATCTGATTCTCAGAAACATTTTTAGAAGGCCGTTTCCTATTTTAAAACTATTTGATCAATCCCAGCGAAGCGTCAGCCAATAGGTGATGGGAATTCTTGTGACGGAGGCCTCAGGCTGGAAGGAACCCAGGGGTGGTAACAGGGAAGGAATCTCCCTTCCCAAGCTCGCCTCCCACCTCCTGCCTCAGCGTGGGGCTGTAAAATGTGGGGCCCTTTGCAGAGGGTGAAAATGCTCCCCACTCCAGTGTCTTGTTTGTGCATATACCTCAATATCTGGTCTTGGAAGGGAACTTTCTGGCTTTAAACACAGATAGGCACAGGGGCAGCGACGTGGCTCAGTGGATGGGAGAGCCAGGACTGAAGATGGGAGGTCCTGGGTTCCAATCTGGCCTTAGATGCATCCTAGCTGTGTGACCCTGGGCAAGTCACTTAACCCCCATTGCCTAACCCTTCCTTACCACTCTTCTGCCTTAGAACCAATACCCAGCATTGATTCTAAGATGGAAGGTTTTAAAAAAAGATACTTCCCAGCTGTGTGACTCTGGGCAAGTCACTTAACCCCCATTGCCTAGCCCTCGTCGCTCTTCTACCTCGGAACTGATACCGAGTTTTGATTCTAAGACACAACACAGAAGTGAAGAAGAAAATAGATGAGAACTGACCAGAAGTGATATTGACCCTCCCCTGTCTTTTCCATCTTAGCCTAGCTCTTTTCCTAGATTGGGTAAAAAGCTCATTCATCTGGATTCTTTAGAGAGGAGGACAAATGAAGAGCTTCGGAACCAGAGACTGGTTTGAGGACGTTGAAGTCTTCAGTTTTATTACTTTTAAGTGCGTCGTCGTTTAAAGCTGACTATCACAAAGTATGTCCAGTCGTGCTGCTTCGAGGAAGCCTTCTGTTTGTTGCGTGTCTAGAGCCCATGGGTTACAAGCAGGAGCTTCTTAAGGTTTTAGTTTGATCTCGACTGGGTTAGACATTGCCTCGATGGTCCTATGTGTTACCTTGTTGGTGGAAAAGAGGATATTTCATAGGTCAGAAAGGCCGTGCCTTGGCAAAAGTCTAATTGATCAGCTTGTTTGGAAGATGCTGGACTCAACATTCCGTGTCCCACCTCTTTGGGGTACCTCCTAGAATCACAGAATTTCTTACTGTCGGTGTTTCCTGCATCCCCTCCTGGGCTACCCTTCTAGCTTCTCGGTGGCTGTCTCTTATCCTACTTTATAACAGAATTTCATCCATTGCAGTTGGAAGGGGCCTCTGTAGTCCAAAAAAAAAATGCCAAGGAGGCAGGACGACCTGACGATTGGTCATCTGTCTGTCTTGTGCCTGCCAACCCCTAGAACGGGGAGCTCACTACCATATTTTGTTTTTGGATGGTTCTCCTTGTTAGAGAGGGGCTCCCTTAGACCTAACCTGAAGTTTCCTCTGATGACCCAATTTCAAGTTTGCCCTCTAGGACCAAACAAAACAAATCTAATCCGTCTTCCCAGCACTAGCTGAAGACGCCTGTAATTCTTCTGCACCTTTTCTCCTAGGTTAAACATTCCCATTTCTTCAGCTAATCCTCATGTGGCATGAACTGGAGACATTTTGCTGTTCTGGTTCCCCTTCTCTGGACAAGCTCCATTTTATCAATGTCCTCCACTAAATATTCTTTTAACAGAACCTGGCTCCTCCTAGAATGGTCTAACCAGGGCAAAAGGACCACTGGCTTATTAACTTTCATTTCTGGAGGCTATGTCTCTCTTAATATAGCCCAAGGTCATATGAAGTTTGGGGCCATATCCATTATATTGATTTTTTTAACCCTTATCTTTTGCTTTAGAATCAATACTATGTATCTGTTCCAATACAGAAGAGCAGTAAGGGGTAAGTTAAGTGACTTATCCAAGGTAACATGACTATGAAGTGTCTGGGATCAAATTTGAACCCAGGTCTGGTTCTCTATTCACTAAACCACCTAGCTGCCCCCACCCTACTTATATTAATCTTGCAAATCACCAAAACTCTCAAATTTGTCCAGGCAAACTGCCTTGAAAACATGCCTTCCCATCTCTTGTAAGTTGATTTTTTGAGCCCAAATGTATGACTTTACATTTATGCCTCTACAATTTCATTTTGTTGGATTCAGCCCAATTTCTACCCCAATTCTGCCAACTAAGTGCTAGCTTATACTGTAATAAGGGTTAATATAATTAAGATCCATCTCTGCCTTTTATCCAAGCCACTGGAAAACGTTAGCCAGTAGAGATCCCTGAGGCACTCGAGTATAGACCTTTCAAGTTGACATGGAGCCCTTCACTCTAGTCATTCAATCAGTTTTGAATTCCATATAATTATATTATCTGCTGGCCCATCCTCCTCCCTATTTTCTATAGGAACAGCATATGATTTTTTTTCCTTAAACTCTTCTCACTTTTTACAATCCTCTCTGAATCTCAGGTCATGTGTCACCTCCTATAGGAAGCCTTCCAGGGGGCAGCTGGGTAGCTCAGTGGATTAAGAGCCAGTCCTAGAGACAGGAGGTCCTAGGTTCAAATCCGGCCTCAGCCACTTCCCAGCTGTATGACCCTGGAAGTCACTTGACCCCCATTGCCTAGCCCTTACCACTCTTCTGCCTTGGAGCCAATACACAGTATTGACTCCAAGACGGAAGGTAAGGGTTTAAAAAAAAAAGGGAAGCCTTCCAGAGACTCATAATAGAGTTGGGTTCTCCCTTTTGCCACCCCGCACTCCCTACCTTGTCTCATACATATCTGCATGTGTCTATCCCCCAACAATGAAATGTGAGCTTCTTGAAGGCTGTGTTTCATTTTTGCCTTTGTATTCCCAATATCCAGCTTTGATCCTAAACCCTGATCAATTTGAATCTCCCTCTCTGGACTTATTTTCTCCTTGGGGTTCAAAGAGGTCTCAGTGGGTCCTCCTTGACTCTCAGTTTTATGATCTGTGAAATGGGGCCGATTTGCTTCATGTGAAAGATCTAAGGTAGTAATAGGACATGAAGTATGATATTCCAGGAATGGGAAATCAGCCTGACCATTGACCATCGTCCAAGTCCAGGGCCCTGGCTCATGCGTTTAATCTGTAACTGCCCCTTCCCAGCTGTCTGTTGACCATCTTCCCCTCTACCAGCCTCCAGACAGAAGAATTTCTTGAGTTGGGGGATCATAGAGTCTCTGGATTTTGGTTTAGAGACTGATCTAGAATTTAAGTGATCCATCCTCATTTTATAGACGGTGCCTAGGAGATGCATCAAAGGAAGGAAGTCATTTCTTCAAGCAGAGACTTGTCTAGCGGGCAGCCAGGAGAATTCTCTTCCATCTGTGGGATGGAGCAGAATCCCACCAAGATCCCTTTCAGCTGGGAAGTTCTAATTCCTAGGGCAATTGTCACGTGTTACTTTGGTTGAGCCTCACATTCCCTCTGGGAGAAATGATAATATTTCTCTTCTGCAGATGAGAAATCAGGTGACTTGACTAAGGTCACATAGCAAGTTAGCCAGCAGGTGAGGGAGGGTCAGTGGAGCCTTCCAGGAGGGCTGACACTTGAAGGCAACTCCTAGCTAGTCGTTGAAGACGATGCAAGATGTCGCAGGAGAATACGTCAGAGAGTAAAGGGCTGGCCATGAGGGTGACCCCCATTGACCCTAGTTTTTCGTTCTCATCAGAAAGCTGGAGACAGAAGTTCAAGGTCCACATCCTGCCTCTGGGGCCTTGGGCAAATTACTTCAGAAGTCATCAGGCCTCGGTTCTGCCCCTTTGTAAAATGAGGGTTGGACAAGGTGGCCTCTGCCCATCAGACCTCACCTTGTTCCATCGGGCGGGACAACCCCCAATTCCATCCCTGCCTTTTTTAAAAAACCCTTACCTTCTGTGTATTGGTTCCAAGGCAGAAGAGCGGTGTCCGAGGCCAGATTTGAATGCAAGACCGGGCTCTCCAGAGTCCCCTAGCTGCCCCAATCTCTGCCTATTTAAACACTGATGAACTTGTCCAGGGAGACAAATTAGTTGAGTTTGGCTTTGGGATTTACTCATCTAGGCAAATCAATTGCTGGGGGGGCGGGGGGGCCTCGATTCATAGCTTAAAGTACTTCAAAGAACAGTGACCCATTTTCTGCTAATCATCCCAACCCCAGCCTTCTCTTCTCCCCACCCTGAATATCCTCAATAGGGCCACAGCTTCCTCCCTGCCTCCACTCTACCGTCTTTAGTCTTTCCTCTATACAGGTGCCAAAATTGTCTTCCTATGGCAAAGTCAAACCCCTTCCACAAAAACCTTCCATGGCTCCCTATTACCTCTGGAAATATACACAAATAACCTCAACTCAGCATTGAAAACCTGTGGGCAAGCCCTGAGTTTTCACACGAGTAGGCTGACATTTATCCTTTCCAGCCTTGGCCCCTGTTGCTTGCCTTCACATCCTCTTTGTTCCAGCCAAACTGTTCTACTAGCTATGCCCTGATCTTGTTCCCATCTCTCACCTCATTGTATTTGTACAAGCCATAGGCCAGGCTCTCCCTATTCATTTCTACTTCTTAAAATCCTTGTCTTCCTTCCAAGTTCAGACAAAGTATCCTTCCTCTGTGAAGCCTTCCCTGATTCCTTCCTTTAGAAATGCTCTGTTCTCAAATTACCTTCTTTTTCCTTATCTGTGTATGTTACATCTCCCTCTTTGGAAGTAAGCACCTTGATGTCTGGGGCTCTTACCTTTGCTGTCTTTGTCCCCAGAACCTAAGACCAGGCTTTACGGATAATAAACGGTTATTTGTTGAAATGAATCTAATTGACTTCGAGATAAAGGAACTCTGAATTGGGAGTCAAAAGTCCTGGGTTCTCTTCCATACTCTGGCATTGACTTACAATGATTCATTGTTTGTTTTAATAAAGTTTGATTGATCTATTTTGTTGAATCCCTCCCCTCTCTTTTCCAAGAGAGCCATCTCATATTGTAAAGACTATTTTAAAGGGGGGAGGATAAAGAGAAAGACTAATTCATACATTTTTTAAAAATCTGAAAATGTGTAACAAAATTTTTTTAAAGAAAAAGAGGGGTTACCCTGGGCAGGTCACTTAACCTCAGTAGCTTAGCCCTTACTGCTCTTCAGCCTTAGAATCGGTACTTAGTATAGATTCTAAGACAGAAAATAAGAGGCTTTTTGTTTGTTTGTTTTAAGAAGGAAGGAAAGAAATTATTTAACAATCCATAAATTGTTTCATGCCATTATAAACTCCCTCCTCCATCTCTAGGAAGAGGTTTGTTTGGTATTTTTAATTTTGCAACATCCATTTTTGATTAAGAATGTTGTTTTTCTCTTTACTTTGCTGTTTTCATTGTATATGTTGTTCTTACTTCACTTTGCATCAGTGCATATAAGTCTGTTTATTCTTCTCTGCATTCATTCTGTTGTTTCTTGAAACATAGTAATATTCCATTGCATTTAATTACCAAAGTTTGCTTAGCTGGCCCCCAGTCAATGAGATATCTACTTTGTTTCCAATTCTTTGCTACCACAAAAAGTGCTGCTTTAAATAAGCATTTGGTGGATATGTGGGGCTTTCTTTTTATGAATGACACTCTTGGATGATATACCTATCAGTGGATTCTCTGAGCCAAAGGATATGGATGTGTTAGCCACTTTCTATAATTCTAAATTGCTTTCCAGAGTGAATGTCCTAACTCATAGTTCCACCAACAATGCACAGGTATGCCCATCTTCCCACTAGTCCACCAACCATGACTATTCTTATGATTTATTGTGCTAACATTGAGCAAATTCCCCTCTCTTGACCTCCTCAGTTGCCCCAAATGTGAAGGGAAAAGAAAAAGATCAACTCTGCCCAGTTTGTGGATCAGTTGAGGTGACTGAGCCTGCCCATTTCCTTTCCACCCTCCATATATGAGAGGAAATGAGACATGGATAAGGTAGAATAAAACAGCCAGGACCAGATGCCAGATCTCTTGTTCTGCATTATCTCCTACTCCAAGTTGCTGGCCTCCCCAAGATAAATAAATGTTAATGAAGCTGATGGGAGCCACAGTGTCCCCAGTTTGTGAATCAGTCCTTGCCACTCAAACCCCCAACCCTCTTTCACTTTCTGAATATTCTAGAAAGGGTCTGCCCAGTTTAGGGGGTTGTCGGGGCACTAACCTGGAAGGATTCCATTAGCTCAAGAATAAAACCACAATTACCCCCCTTCTGCAGAGGGAAGGGCTTGTGGGGCAAGGCTTCCTGCCAGTGGGGTCAGTTTAAACCAGACAAAATTTGATTATGGAAATTGAGGACTAAAAACACTCCCATTTCTTGCCCTTTAGAGGAGCCAGGGAGAAACGTTGAGTTTTCAGAGAACCACAGGAAAAAACAGAACCATCTCCTTTCGGGATGGGAGCTAGAAAAGCAGGCTGAGCAAACTGTTGCCTCTTCTCTCCTGAGTGTGGCCAGTTAACCCAGTGGTTAGCTCTCTGTGACTCTGTGCTTGCATGGGTGACAGGTGATTAGTCCTCACCAGACTGACCCTTCATCCTGGCTTAAGCCTTACTACCCACCTTAGAAATTCCTACTTTTGTTCCATCATAAGTAGAAGAAGCTGCAGAGTGTGACTAGCCCAGCCTGTCCCACTGAAAGAGACGACATTCAGAACCCAGGTTTCAGCCCTTCTATTTTTGCTTTAAGTGGGAGAGGTAGGTGGAAGGTCCTGGGTTCAAATCTGACCTCAGACACTTCCTAGTTGGATGACCTGGACAAGTCACTTACCCCTACTGCTCTTCTCCCTTGGGACCAATACACAGTATTGATCTTAGATAAAAGATAGATTTTTTGTGGTTATTTTTTAATAAAATGAGTGAGTCAGACTTAAAGTCCCTTTTGGTTCCGGACCATAAAGTCATAGATTGAGAACTGATGGGAACCCGGACAGCGAGGAGCAGAGCTCAGACACCAGTCAGGTCCCTGATGCCGAGTCCAGGAGGTTTTCAGAGCCTGTGACTTTTCCTGTTCGGAGAGGAGAGCCCACTTTGCCTGAAAGGGCTTTTGTCCTTCTCTGTGCAGGGGGTCAGAAGACAGAGACAGACTGCCTCGGTGTGCCCCAAAAGGCGCTAGATGGGGGGTCCTGGGCCCGCCACTCTTGCTGAATGGCCTTGGACCAGTCCTTTCCCCCTCGGAGCCCCCGTTCTCCTCTGTAAAAGAATGAGGATAGACTAGATCTTGTCTTCAGGTCCCTTTAGGAGGAACGTCTCCTTTTCTGGCCGTGTCTGTGTGTCCCTACCAGAGGGCAGTTAGGGGGAAGAAGAGACAATTTCTAGCGTGAAGGCACAATCGGGTCCTTGTGGCGATTGTCTTTGCTCGGCACCCGGCCCGGCTTGGTGACCTGCGTTGGCTAGGAGCGCCAAAGCCTTCGCACAGTTCTTCTCCCCCAGGGAGCAGCTACATTTTTTTCCTCTTGAGTCAGCATTTTGAGGTCGTTGCTGGGGCAGCAGGACAGGCCGGAGAATAAGTGACCGAGTAAACAGGGGCCCGGCCACATTGGGCTTAGGAGCGAGGGCCGGCCTCCGGGCCTCCGGGCCCCAGTACCTGGGGAGAGTGGGAGAGGGAGGCCAGATTTGTCCCCCAAACACCCATTTCCCATGATGGAATGTCCTCCCTTCAGAGTCCCCTCCTGGC
>NC_077228.1:520574908-520577408 GCF_027887165.1 Monodelphis domestica
GATACTTGTGTGTGTGTTTTTGTCAATTCCTTGCTTCTAGGAATTTACAATCTAATGGATATGTATGTTTTCTGTCTCTCTTGCTCTTTCTCCTGTCTCTCCCTCTGTCTATCTCTGTCTTTTCCCCTCTCTTTCCCTCCATCCCCCTTCTCTTATCTCTCACTTATCTTTCTCTTTCCCTCTGTCCCTCTGTCTCTCTCTCCCTGTCCCTCTGTCTCTCTCTGTCTCTCTCTCCCTCCCCCCCCCATCTCTCCCTCTCTTACTCCCAATCAAAAGCAGACAACCTAATAATTTCTTGACTTTGGGGGAGAAGAGATTTGAGAGAATCCAAAGCAAAAAATAGTATTGATTCCATGGAATAAAAACTACAGAGGAAGCCAGTCCGGGAGGGATAGGAGGTGCCCAGAAATGAAATTCCGAAGCCATTCTAGTGAGGAGGAAAAATGAGATTTTTCTGATGAAGCCGATATGGGCCTCGGAGTCATAGACAGCACGTAAGCATATGTGACATGGATGTCAAAGCTCAGAATAATGAAAAGCAAATTAGAAAAGGAGCAGATCATGCAGGTTTTGTTTTTTTAAAAAATCACTTTTCTTTACTGTCTTAGACTTGATACTAAGTATTGGTTCCAAGGCAGAAGAGTGGTACAATTGGGATTAAGTGACTTGCCCAGGGTCACCCAGCTAAGAAGTGTCTGAGGCCAGATTTGAACCTGGGACCTCCTGCTTCTAGGTCCAGCTCTCTATCCACTGAGTCACCCAGCTGCTCCAGATCATAAATATTTTATCAAATAGGGAATTACAGAGAGGCCAATTACAAAAGATAAAATAGATCATTTTGATTACGTGAAATTGGAAAGCTTTTGCATGAACAAAATGAATGCATCTAAGATAAGGGAAATAAATGTTCAACGGGGAAACAATTCTTTACATCACCAGCCAACTTAGTTGTTGTTTTTTTTTATATATAAAAGATAGAAGCGGGGGCAGCTGGGTAGCTCAGTGGATTGAGAACCAGGCCTAGAGACGGGAGGTCCTAGGTCCAAATCTGGCCTCAGACACTTCCCAGCTGTGTGACCCTGGGCAAGTCACTTGACCCCCATTGCCTAGCCCTTACCACTCTTCTCTCTTGGAACCAATACACAGTATTGACTCCAAGACAGAAGGTAAGGGTTTAAAAAAAAAAAAGATAGAAGCGAGTCAAGTAACAGAAGATGAAGTTGAATATAGCACAGCCCTGTGAAAAATAGTGTCAAGGAGGCAGCTAGGTGGCTCGGTGGATAGAGCTGGGCTTGGAGACAGGAGGTCCTGGGTCCAAATCTGGCCTCAGATACTTCCCAGCTGTGTGACCCTGGGCAAGTCACTCAACCCCCATTGCCTTCGCCCTTTTTTTGCCTTAGAGACAATATACAGTAGTGATTCTAAGATGGAAAGTGAGGGCTTTTTTTAATAGTGTCAGAAATGGTCAAGCTGGAAGGTGATGGCAAAAACTACGATCACAAAAAGTATTTCAGGAGAAAAAAGGAGCATCCAGGAAAGGACGAGACCTTTGCTTGGGGTGGATGGGAGGAGTGGCAGCCAACAGCAGCTTTTATTTGGTTTTTGTTGTCTTTACCAACAAGAGCAACTTCTACATTAGCAAGAAATGACTCACAAGGGGGATCAGTCAGGCAAAATATAGATCAATCAATCAAGACTTCATTGAGTGACTCTTTGTGCCAGGCACCGTGCTGTGGGTTCTAGACAGAAACGGGAGCAAGATGAATCGGGGCCAAGACAAAGTCCTGTTTAGTGAACTTCTTTAAACTCCCGCTAGAAGCTCAGGGCGGAGGAAGGGGCGATGGGACCAGTGATGGGGGCAGCTCTTGGGGCAGTTCCTGAGCAGAGTATTTCAAGTTTCTTAGATCAGCCAGGACCGAGATCAGCCTGGTGGCCCAGGACGATGTGCTGGGGCCCTGTTAAAGGGGTGACCCCCGAGCTGGGTTTGCTCCAGGCCATGGGGTCTGCCTTAGAGATTTCTACCTCTCACTGGCCGTTTCTAGACCCTCCGCCAAAGGAACAGCCGACCACGCAAAAGGGGAGGGGAACGTCGATGCTTTTGGCTGCAAAATAGCTCAGAGATCATTATCTGATTTCTGCATGTGAATCTGGTCAAAACTAGTTGGATTTAATTTTTCTTTTATGGACAATCCTAAGGGAGCTTTCCTACCCAGAACCCTTTGGGATTGGCTGTCACTAGGTCAAGTCCAAACTTGCCTTGGCTTTTACTCAGCACTATACAATATGGCATCTGCTATTTGTATCATCCTATAAAAAAGGAATGTGTTTTAATAGACCTGGAGACACAAGGCCTCATTTTGAGCCCTGGTTTTGCCATTTATTAACTGGGAACATAAATATCCAACTGGAAGAGACCCTTCTGAGTCCATCTGGTACAACCCTTTAATTTTAAAGAAAAAGAAACTAGCTCCCAGAATGTGAAACAGTTGCTCAACCTACT